>NW_009259976.1:2669663-2685012 GCF_000687185.1 Egretta garzetta
TTCCTGCTGGCTCATCTTCCCATCAGGAGGAATGAGACAGTCATCTATATTCAAAAGACCAATTTATGGTCCTAAGTACAAGAAACTGTTTCTTTGGCTCCAAGTAAGAGTTTTAAAAAGCTGCTTGACTCAAGGCTGCAGGCTGGCAGCTACGTATGGCCATGAAGGAGGATTTCATGCGTGTGCTCCGTGCGGCATTTGTTATTAGTTTGTTTTTGATAACCTCTCTGCCACTCAGCTCAACGTTGGAACTGTTGTGACTGGTTTTCCTGGACACACAACTTCTCTTGTTTGTTTGTAGGTGGAACTTGACTTGGCTTTGTGAATTTTGCTCATGGAAATGGACACCTTCCAAGCCCCTTTTAAGCGCCAGTTCTTAGGTTTGCTCTCTGTCTCTCCCTCCCTGCTCCTCCACCCATCTTTCTTTCCGTTTTCTACCAAGATAACAGCTTTTGTACTAGCAACAAACAACCCTGATGCTGTTTTCTTTCAAAGCAACCTTTTTTGGCTTACTTTTCTCTTTGATGTGCTTGGTCCACCTTTCTCTATGCTGATAGTTTCCAAAGTAAAATAAAAACAAAGAAGTTTTTATAGTGACAGAACATCCAGTAACTGTGAGATCTTTAACTGTGAGTGGAGCATAAATTGATTATTTAGCTACATAAAAATTGATGGTTGTTTTTTCTTTTTTTTCTCTTTTTGCTTAAAAAACAAAAACAAAAAACAAAAAACCTTTGTGTAATAGCAGCAAGCTTGACATGTTCCTGGGGAATTGTGCCAGAAGACATATACCATCTTTCTTACACATTTCTGTGGGCTCTGAGATGTTTCATCCATATCTATATGTAACCCAAAGGGCCTTCCCTGTTCCCGCAATGTTGCTGCATGCTATTTACTGGAGTACTCCGTTCTGAGAATAATAAAGAGTGGTGCACATTACCATAACCACTATGTACAGAAACTGGGGGGGTTTTTGGAGTCAAAAGCTAATTAGCGATTTTGCTATGATTCAGGTGACCCATGTAAACAAAGCCGTTTTTAAACTTGTCATAAAATTGGCTTTATCTTAAACTGAAATAGCTGTATAGTGCCAGAGCAATTCTTTAAGATTGCTACCGTGAAACTCATGATAATGCAGTGTTGGGGTGGTCAACATTTCACAGAGTGGAGCACTTAGCCAAAAGATATAAATAATGCTTGCTTGAGCTATCAGCTGGAGCTGGCTTGAGAAAGAGATAATTTACTCTCATTACCCATCCAGTTTCACTGGGAGCTGTATTACTGGCAGATTATGAGGACAGGACTGACTTGCTCTCTTCTTTTGGCTTCACCAGCTCATGTGGCTACCTCATGCGGGAGGACTGCTAGTGGGAACAAGGTACAGACATCTGAGAGCTGGCACTGCCAAAAGAGCAGAAAAAGCCAACATTTCTGCTGAATTTGATGGTTTTGCATGGTGCTTTTGCATAGACTGGTTTGCCTTCTGAAAGGAGCTACTGCTAGGACAAGCTACCACAAGATGTTTTGTTGCTGAGGCTTGGAGGCACAGGGCAGGCTTGGTGTGAAAAGCTGGTAGCAAAAGCAATGGCTGTTGGCTCTGAACGTGGACGGACCATGGGAGGAGTTGTTCAAATTCACACTGTGGCATCCACCAGGGAGTAGTCCAGAAACAGCATTTGTCCCAAAGAGAGCAGCACTCCAGTCCCACTCTCAGATAGACCCTAGGCAGGGTTTAATAGGATGGACAGACAACTTGTGCAAAATTCATGACTGGATATCATCAAAGTGCCATTGCAAACAAATACAGAAGTAAAATAAAGCCAACATGCTACTTGTACATGCATACGCAGCAAACACCTGATTGCATTTTCATTTACAAAATTGCTTAGCCTTATTTGCCATGGGAAGCCTGGCTTCCGTCACTGTATTTCTTCTCAGAGAAACCAGCCTCTGAATACCACAGTGACACAGTACACATTCGGCAGGGCATTGGTCCCATCACATTAGGCTCCGTCACATCACATCAGTTGATGTGACTGACAGAACCCGACATCTCATGTCACGGCAGGGCACGTCGCCCAGCACCACGAGTTACAAAGACACACTTTCTAGCAAAGTAAAATAAAAGATGAATTGAAATGATGTTGGGTGGGGGAACGCTCTTAAGGTCTTCCCGGTCAGAGCAATCTAACAGCAAGCTGTATTCCGGTTTGTTAATTTAGAGTAAGATGGGTGAGACTTACTAATATGTTCTATGTAATTAGCTACTTCAATGAGAAAGGATGGCTTTATGAAAAGGCAAAAGGAGATGAAGAGGCAATAGCTCTTGCAATAAATACTTTGTATATATGTGTGTATTCAAGCTTGCCAGGCATTTAGCTACCTATATGTGTTTGTATGTGGTTATATCCCCATACACAGGTAGACAACTGGATAAAATGCCCATGTACACAAGAAAAATGGCCACAACTGCACATTGCATTTTACTTTTTGGGGCCTCTGGACAACTGCTATATGTGAAAAAGCCGCTCGTACTATACTCAGGTGTACTGGGGGTGAAGGGACTGCCCTGTCCCCAGGCTCAGCATCTTTTTTAAGCCCCAAGCGTCTTCTACCTTTTACTGTCAGCCTGCAAGGTCCTCAGCAGGTCCTCAGGACAGCCTTTAATTTCCATTTGGCTTAGTGACAGACGTACTTTCTTAACCCCATTTTTGTTGCCCCTTTTTATTGTTGTTCTGACAGTTAAACAGAGCACAGAGCTTTCTTTTCTGCTTGTTCAGTGGGTGATGGAGGAAGAGTGGATCAACTCTACTGGCCCTAACACCCTGTACTGCCAAAGCCCTGAAAATCATGAAATACAAATATATATAAGTAAGTATGTATTATGTAGTGTATATGTATTACCTACTAATACAGCAGGGACAAGTATATTTTACAAGAATGCCTACATATATCTGTACATATTAGCAATTAATATACAATAGCACCCCCCGATCATCAGATCATCAGAGACTTGTGCAGTTATTCTCAGAGGCAATTATTTTTTACTCTACGGATTGCATACTGCATTCTGCCTGAACACCTCACATTCTCTTTTACCCTACACTTACACGCATGCTGTCTGTTTTCTGACACCTTTCTATGATGTTCATGCACCCTTTTCTCACCATCCCTTCAGGCCCATCCCTTCAACCCTCTTCAGCCACTTCTCCAAGTACTTTCCCCTCGGCACTCCAGGATGTCTTTGCTCCCCCCCCATTTGTTTATTGCTTACTACTGCAATCGCTGTCTGTGGAAATCAGGAGAGGGCTCCCTTCCCTGAGTCAAGCTGAATTTCCTCACTGCAAGTGGTGGAAGTGGCAGCCATCATCATTAGGGTGGTCAGCCTACCTTTTGCTGGGAAAGCCTTCTGGAGAGGACAGCCGGCCCTGCTGAGATGGGCTTGGCATCCACCCCAGAGAAAGTAACGGGCAGTGACTGCTCTTCTGGAAAGAGGAAAAGCAACCTAAAGTTTGAAACTGATTATTTGAGCTCAACCTTTTAAAACAACAGGGACACCAAGCTCATGAGTTGCCCAGTAAAGGAAGCTTCAGGAGTGTGAAAAGGTCACATGAAGGTGCTTTTTCCACCCCTGTTTGTAGGTGTTTAGAGCAGCTCAGCCTGTTGGCCTTGACAACCGGTGACTAGCTGAAATCACTATGCATCTTGCTTTTCGTCTCATTAGAAACAGTGTTTCGTGAATTTCCTTCCTTTATTTTCTATTTTGATGGCATTCAGGAGTTTGTGTCATCCTTCCATCATTAAATGCTAATTTGCAGTGCATTAGCTGAGTAAACAATCATGTGAAAATAACCCCAAACTTGGCTATATCTGACAGTTTCTAATAAAGCACTCATTTATTCTAAGGCTAAACAGTGATGTTTGGTTAGAGCTTCGCCACAGAAACACTGACCTGCCTGAAGTGTGAGTAAAATATATAGTGCCTGGAAAAAATCTTTGAGATGCTCTGAGTGTCTCTTACCGTTAGGGACTGAAACACAGCTTTTCATCTTACCTGGATACTCTTTCTCCGGTTTTGCTTTCCCCCAGCTGCTGAAGAAAAGATATGTCTCTAATACTTTAATAACAGGAAAGTAAAGGTGGTTTTTTTGCAGCCAGATTCATACTGTTGAACTAAAACCTGCCAGGGAATATTCCTTAGCACTGGCCCTTGATCCTTTGTGCTATTGAATTGTTAGCATGGGGTCTTCTGTGGCTTTGGACTTGCTAGCACCACCAGCCAACACCACCCCAAGCAATTCCCAGGCATGTTTCAGGAGATTTTGGGGGGCCCAGACCATTTTCAGTGGGGTGTCTGCATGGAGCTGTCCTGTTTTAGAGGGTAAGATTGCTTAGGTATCACTTCAGATAACACAGGGCATTTTGTGTGAGTTGGTGTCATTGCCAGAGCACGGTTCCCCCATCCGCCCAAATTGCCTGTGCAGAGGCTGCCCATGTGGGTACCTGAACTGACTCCAAAGTTGCGTTGATGATTCAGCTGCTGTCACTGGCAGCAGTGGGAGCTGCCAGGTGCTCAGGGCTGTTGTCATCAGGCCAGATGCACACGACTGTATTTAAGAAGCTGAGATTTGTAAAATGTTGATTTATGTGTATCTGGTTCCATAAAGATATATACAGAGGAACACACAAGGCAGTTTTGAAATTCAGCAGCTATGGAGCAGTGATTTGTGAAATGCTATAGAGCCACACAGTGAGAAGAGGGAATCAGCACCCTATCTCCGTCGCCCCAGTGTGTTAAACTGACAGCTTTGGTAGTCAGCACTGACTGCAGTAGGTATCTGTTTGTAGTGCAATGGATAAAACAGCAGTTGTTTTAATTTGTATTGTCAAGTATACTGGGATTTTCCAAGACAATCTAAGGGAATACATAACCCAATTCAATAAGATACGGTGATTGTAGCTCCCTTACAGTCCTTTGAAATCCACTTTTAGAATATTATTTGCTTTAGTATACAAATGCTCCGGAAAAATATTTATACTCAAAGGCTACCTGATTTCTTTTTAAAGCTACCCTATAACATCCCAGGACAAAACATCATGAAGTTGAAATTGCACTATACCTCCATGCATATGTGTGACCATTCAGTCGTTAATGATAGGCACCTATTATATTTCAAATGACAGTTACCTTTTTCCTAAACAGACATGAGTATGTGAAATTGTGTAACAGTTAGTTAGCTTTTTTCCTGATATACTCACCCCATTTTTATGATGATACCATGATTATAAGCTCCATCAGGTTTTCTTTTGTTTAATTCAGCATTTTAATGCAAGCCTTTTTGTTGCTAAAATATATATTCTAAGACTTAGGTGAAAATTACAGTCATACTTTCTGCATTTTCTTTTGTATGAACATAACTTTATTTAATCTGCCATAACTCCTTCAGGTATTATTTTTCCTTTTTTTTTAGGCATTTACATTACATTTTAGACATTTCCTTTTAGACATATTACAGGGTAAAAGACAATTCTACTTTAACTTACTTCCAGAGAAAGTGTTACAGGAGTAACACTTGTATTGAAAAGCCTAAGGATATATTTTCTGAAGATTTTCTTTTTAAAAAATTATGAATTTATGTGTAATTGATTTAAAAATTGATATTTACAAGATGGAGGCGTTTTTATATAGTGTAGCCTTTTTGTCCTTGAATGATTTCGGTGTCATAAAATTATCTATTAGACAATAAATGTAATTAGGAATACGATTCCTTGAAATCATCAGATTTACCTGAATCTGATGTTTTCTGCTACGTCAGGGTATTTTAAAAGTTTCCTGTCATTTTCATCATTAGTTAATAGAACTGAATATTCCTCTTTTCTTACCTACTGGTAGATTGTTTTCTATGTCATGGAATTCCTTCAGAAACAACCTTCTTTCAAAATTGCTTCCATCCTCTGATCAGTAGAAAAATGCTTTTTTTTTACATTCAAATTGACTAACATTAGGCCAACTGATCCCAGAAAAGATGAGGAAAAACCTACATACTTCTCATTTGGTTATTGCTGTAGATTTTTTTTTAAGGTATCATGGGCTTCAACATCACATTAGCTGATTTAAGATACCTATTATTTTAAGCCAAACTTCACCATCAGAAATTTAATATTCCCGATGTTCCTAAAACCTAAAACAATAACAAAAATTTTCTAGGATTTGACTTTTCTAAGAAGGATCCAACTGGTAAAGGTCTTTAAGTGACAGAGGAAAGATTCAAAGGTATTAAGGGATAGCTTTTAAAAAGTGAATGCCTAAAATGGGAGTTATGCATAGGAATTTTTAAAGCCCTACAAAGCTCTCTTGCTCTTTCTCTCCAAAACAAATATGGTTAATCTAGCTATCTGAAATAAATATCATTAAACAGCTGTTCCTAAGTCATTTTGTGCTAGTGGAAGACAGAGAAACACTATGCAGAAAGCAAACATTTAAACCCATTTATTGATTTGCATCACAAAAAGAGTGAGATTAAGTTTGTTCTTGCTGTTCTAGCAGGACATTCTCTTCCCCATTACAATTAATTTGGCTAATAATCAGGCTAAGCTAATTTTCTCATCCACAGTTCCAGGTGAAACAAAAGGATGCTATGATCTTGCAAGATGGAGAGAGGCTAGTGTTTCTTCATTATACTTTATAAACACACATCACCTAAATAAAAATGAATGATGTGGTAAAGGATTTTTTCAGCATGTGTTTGGGCTGAATGTATTACTCATGAATGAATTATGCAGGTCATTCCAAATATGTGCTGACAATATCTCTACACCACAAGGGCATTGATATTGCCAACATGAGGCTTTCGAAAATCTTGAGGCAGGTCACAAAATGCTAGAAGTGGATTAAAACTCAAGAAGTTGTTTTGTTTTTTGTTTTTTTTTTAAAAGATGCTTAAAGTTTTAATTGCTTATCTTTTTGATTGTGGATCATGGACCCTTAAAAGCCACATCTTTAATTTTTTTCTCTGCAAATCCATGGTCAAGAAATGCACCATATTTAAATGAAAGCAGAGATCATCTTTTAACCACTTGACTGTAAGAATTTGGTTTTAGGAAAAAAACCACCCAAACACCCTGATCTTTGTAAAACTGGTAATAAAAATCAAGACCTGGAAATGCTGCAGTGTAAATGCTAGGGATTTCCAAGTGAATACACTGCGTCTTGTAGGTTTCCACTATTTTATTAAGATAATTGCTTTCCTTTTTCCACTTGCAAAGCCATAATTGGTGTACCCCTGTTTCATGAATTCAGGTAAATTCTGTGGTGTCCAGGAGCATCTCTCGAAGTGGTACAAACAAACCTAATCATGTCACAAGCTTAAACTATCTTGCCCAAATTTCTCGCCCTGCTGCTGCTGATCGAACAGATTTTGGCATTGGTGGCACCTGTGTGTGCATTCACTCTGTGGGGGTTTATGGGAGACGTGTTGATGGACTGCAGCCACCAACACCTCCTGCGTGTCAGGCGGGGCCTGCTTTGGCCAGAACAAAAATCACTGCTGATAGAGAAAAATTTCCCTGGAAGAGAAATTGAGCTGTCTTCAATGTAAAGAGGGCCAACGACCAAGAAGCTGGGACCATGTGGTATGACTGCTGCGCGGCCGGTGGTGTTTGCACCTAGCGCAACCAATGGCAGGTCAAAGGCATTGCAAAGCTAGCACACGCCAGCTCTCCGAGGTCCAACCTGCAGCATGATCTCATACCGAGCAGCATCCTCTCCCTCTGGAGTGGTCTCGCCCATCCTATGGCATTCCCATACAAAGGGCAGCCTGAGCACATCCCTGTGCCAACGCCCTCCTGCTCCCATGCAGCGATACATCGTTCTGCACACCCCATCCCGGTACCGAGGGCGTTTCTCACCGCCTACCTGACTGCACAAAAAAGAACATCCCCCCATTAAGGAAAGGTATGTGTTTTACAAGAGGCAGCTTTACTTTAAAAAAGACCCAATCTCTTCCCCTGGATGTTATGAACCAGGATGGGGAGCTGATGTCTGTGGAGGTGACACGGCAGGGTAAGACACTCATGAATTATGAGGGCAGATGTCAGTTCCAAGTGACATGTTTTCCATAACCTACTGCCTCTCTTTGTTTATCCATCAAATACAATCTATAAAGCAACTGCTCATCTATTTAGTCTTGGGTAGGGCATAGAAATGCAAGTCAGACCTCAAATTAAGTTTGTCATTTGCCTTCTCAAAAGGAGATGTGATTTATGTTTATAATAAAGTATTTGAAATGTCATTTAATAGGAAAACAAATGGCAGTTGGATTCCCATGAGCAAGGAGAGAGGACTGTGAAACTTTGAATTAAACGGTTTTATCTTATCGCACTTTAAGTTACATATTTTTATTCTAATTGTAAAAATTATCTGCCTTGACATATCTTTTCCATTATTTTTGTTAAAGGGTATTCATCAGCGGTGTTAATGATGACACAAAATTTTAATATATGCATTAAACATTTAAGTTTTAATATGTTAACATGACACAGGATGTGAATAATAACAATGTTTTATATATGAAGTGAAAACATATTTTATGTTGGAAATAGTTAGAATGCCTGGCAAGTGACTTATATCCATAACAATTTCATTTAAATATTGCTTTTGCACCCCATCTATCTTAGATGCAATTTTATAGTCCTTTTTAAAAATTCATTTCAGCATGACCTCTTTGAGGCTGCAACTTAGTGCCTCTAGCCTACATATTCAATTGCACTTGTACTTGTTCCTATTCAATTACCTTTCAAAGTGCAGAAACCAGCAAGTGCCCAGACCTGAACTGCATTTACTATTCTGGGACTCTTCAGGAATTACAACTTCTGTGCAGTTACACAGTAATAAGGGTAAAAGGCAAGAGAAAATCCATCAAATTGCTAAAATATGATGGTCTACCAGATTTGATTTAGATCTTCATAATTTGGGACCTCTTGGAGCAGCCAGGTAGTTCCTAATACAAGATTATGTTCCCTTGAATATCAGAAGATTATGGTGCATATATACAACAGTGTTCCTTTTATTTCCTTCTGTCTTGTGGCTTAACAATGAGCGTCCCAATAGCATTAGGAAAAGGAATGTCTTTGAAAGGATACATCCTAAAAGCAAAGGAAAGCTTTTGGTGTTTTAATGCGCCTAAATGGGAACACAGTTTCCAAAAATCTCTGCAAAACTTCCATCCTGTACTGGCTTATTATAAGAACAGGTTGTGCTGAGAGAACGAAAACTCTTCTACCCTATACACAGCACAGATTCAAGCCTAGTTTTCATTTATGACAGTCTTTATGCTTTAACAGACCTTGCTGCACCCCAAAGTTGCGCACTTCTAATCTGCTAAGGCTGCGACGTACGTTTAAAAAAAATAATTGGAAAATAGGCATTGTATTGATACCGATCATCTTTCAGAGCTGCAAACAGGCTCCCCTGTGTGGTGCCCATTCTCCTCAGCTGGCTGAGAATTTATGGCTCATCACCGAGCGCATCTCTCACCGACAGTGGCAGACAGCGCCGTCCAGCAGCAGGCTGGCTCCACCCCACCACCTCCCGCGGATCTAAGGAGTCAAGGAAGCAGGTCAGGAACAACACCAGGGAAGGGCAGCAGATACCTACGCATCCCACCTGGAAAAATTCTTCCTGCAACAAGGCTGAGATTTTTTTTTCTCTACATGGAATTCCAGCTGCATGTGGTGGTGTGATACAACAAGGATCAGGGTGTTAATCGAGAAATCATCCTTTCAGAAACATAGCTTAAGAGCTAGTACTGAATATGCAAATATTAACATGCAGACGGGATATATTTTTATCTTTAGAAATGCAAGCTATAATTTGCTTCTATGTTTACTTGTGTCTGGTATGTAATGTGAAGCATTTCAAATATTTATGGTCATGTTGGTTCTAGTCCAGCCCTTTGATCTTCCCTACTTGTAGCTTTTAAGTGAAATTCCTTGTTAATGAACCACAGAAAAAGTATTTTAAAAGATGGGTTTTCTTCTACATTTTAGAAATGTATACTTTTTAAAGAGAAGAAATGGATGGCTCAACATTTATTTTGAAGAAAATGTTTATTCTACTTATTATACACTCCTTTTTCCCCGTTGTTTTGAAAAAGGGTGCAAATAAGTTTACGAGGGTCAGAAGGATTGTTCTGCCTCTGAAGACAATTCACCTACAGAGGCTCACTCACTGATGGAAAATTGCGAAATGGAACTTCTTTTTTTCCTGTGGTGAATAATTTATGCTTGGGAATGGCTTCATCACCGAGCACTCTTCAAGTCATTAAACTGAACTGAAGAAAATGGGGTGAAGTCATCATCAGAGAAGGTCAATTTATGGAAATACTGTTATCTCTTTCACAGTATTATTAATACCTACTGACACCTCCATGTTCATCAGGGCAAAGCCAATCATTAGCCTATAAGGTATAAGTAAGGTCTCAAACACATGCTCGCAATGAGAACATCGTTATTGTAAAAGTGATCTGAACGCAGCAGCTATGAGAAGGAGAAGACAGAGAGAGGCAGCTCATGGTCTGAAAAAGCCACAGACATAAAACCTATTTTTTAGCAGGCTGCTGTACCTCTTGCCACGAATCTGCGTGGTGCTATCGTTACCCATTTGTAACTGGCCATCGGTATCTATATGGCAGATCATTTCGATGTCTGAAGAAGAGCCACAATGTTTGTCTTTAATTCTAGGAAGAATTAACTCAGCTGAGTGTTGAAAGGCTATTTGACTCCCTTTCAAATGTGTGTAATTGTAATAGTTACCGCACGTTACCTGCTAGTGTCTGTTTAAAGCACATATTGTCACCTGGGAAAAGTTTTCTTCTTCAAGCCCTACTGCTGTCAAACCGAATGGCTTGCATGTAGATTACAGACATGTTCATCTTTGCAAAGCATCTGTCATGACATGAAGGTTCAGATAAGGCTACTTCCTTAGCAGGATTTTTGGCATCAGCAATCACAAACAGTGCAAGTTAAAGAATTTGCTTAGCTGAAAATGCTATTCCACTGCATGAGTTTAAGAGGATACAATGCTTCAGTGACAAGGTTATATATAGTCCCTTTAGAAATACCTCTGAAAATCCTACATGCAGTCAAATTAATTTGATGGCATCCCACCTATGTATCATAATATTTAAAATTAACACATAACTGACAGACACATAACGGTGTGTGCATTTAATAGGTATTTCCTGAGCCAGTCCCACTAACCTTGACTTGCAATTTTTACAAATCTGGTGCACTTCTCTGTGATGAAACACAACAAATCTCAATGCTGAACAACACAGAATCTCCTCTTGTAACCACTACAAGTCATGCCGTTTATTTCAAAGGGAGATGAACTGTCCATTCATTTTCTGAGAAAGGTAAAAAGAGTTTATCCAGGTTTTTTTTTTAGGTGTGTTTGTTTTTTAAATAGAGCCTTCCAAACTGGAACTCAAATCCCAAATGAACTATCTGACATTGACATGATCAATAAGAGCTGCTTAATGCCTTGAATCCTTTTTTTTTTTTTTTATGAGTTACTGAAAAAAATAACTGTGGATTTAGGATAATTTAAGAATATTATTTTCTAAGTGATTTCTCAATAGCATCATAGAAATGTAGGAATGAAAGGCATCTTTAAAAGTCAGCTAGTCAATCTCCCTGCTTTGAGAGAAGGTCAAATATTCACAGACCATCTATCTGATCTTTGTCTAACCTGTTCATAGAAGCCTTCAATTATGAGGTTAAAGAAGCTCCCTAGGCAGCCTCTCCCAGTCCTTAACAACCTTTGCAGCTGCAAAGTTTTTCTTTAATATCTATCTTAATCTAATCTTATTTAATCTCATCTAACCTCTTTCTCCCTTTTGAAAAATTAAACCAGTGATTTCTTTCCTACATTGGGTGAACATGGAGAGTAACTGATGACCATTCTTTTTACATATTAGAAGATGGCTACTTAATGCTCCTCAGTCTTCTCTTTTCCAAACTAAACAAACCCATTTCTTTCAACCTGCTGCCATGTTTTTAAACTTCTTAGCAGCGTTTCTGCTCTTGCATGCCCTGCAGATTGTCTGCATCTTTTCTTAAAGTGCCATGCTCAAAGCCAGGCTCTGTATTTTCGCTGAAGCCCTATTACTGCTGCACAGGACAGAATAAAGACCTGCGTCGATTACTTATGGCACGCCACTTAGCACACTCCAGAATCACACTGGCCTTTTTACTCAGCATAGTGTTCAATTGTATTAGATTTTTTAACTCACCATTACTGCCAGATTTTTTTCTGCTTAGCCATTTTATATTTTCAGTTGGTTTTCTTCCCTCCCAAGCATAGCTCTCCTTAGAATTTCATATTGTTAGTTTTGGATTATTTCAGTAACATTTTAGGATCACTGTGAGTGCTAATCTTGTCCTCCCAAGTGCTTTGGAATCCCTCCTAGAAAGATGCCATCTGCCAGTTTTATGTGTACTCCTTAATCCAGTGTCCAAGTCTGCAGTGTGACTATTCAGTAGACTGGACCCAGCACAAATTTGTTGTGTGAGTTTTATAGCAAGCTGCTGAAAATTACTAAGTTTAGGGTTTATTTTGATTGGAATCCTTCATTCATTCATAACTACCAACCCAGCTCAAGATATGAAGGTTTACATCCTTATGATGTAATTTGTGTGATGAAATCCCTTTACAAATGTCAGCATCCGTAAGTAGCAGTGTCAAAACCAACACATCCTTCATAAATTGCATATAGAAACAATAGTGCCATTGCTTTTTCCTTTTACTTTTTCTTCAGTCCCTTCCAGGAGAGAAATGCTAACTACATAGGTCCCTTGTCATGTTCTCTTCGCCCTGATTTATGACACACCTTTGCAGAGAGGCTTGGAAATAACTTTTGGTTTCACCACTGAAATTATAGCTCAGGATCCACAATTTCCTATAGCATTTCAATAAGAACAGGTAAAACTGTCACTAGTAGGGTTTCTATATACTGTGCAAAATGTTCATTCCTTACTTATAGCATACAGTAATTTTACAAAATAGGAGTATGGATGTATGCAGAAGCATGACACTTCTTTTGCATTTGGGGGTTGTGTTCAGAGAAACGCATAGGATTGCTGAATCATAAAGCAGATTAGTTTGGAGTGCTACCGCTTAGTAATTTCACTCATTAATTTACCCACATTGCCATTAGTAAAATTGTACAGGAATAATGAACCTAATTTGCTTAGGTGTTTTTGTAGGTATTACTGACTGACTGTCTCTCTGGGTGCTCAAAGGCCTTTTCATATCTGACCCCTAATAAATAATGAAATACAGATGTTGCCCTCAGCTTACCAGCTTTGCTTTAGCATTGCCTGCATCCTGCCTGTCAACTGGATTTAGCATATTTGCATAATTATGTTTCATTCATTCACTACTAGATTTTTTTAAAACAAGAAAGGGAAAACCAAACCAAACAAGGAAGCAGGGAACAGCCTATCTGCAAGAAGCATTTAAATGCATCCTGCTAGGCATGTTTGAGCGGATCCTATTTATGCATTTAGTTTGAAAAAAAGTAAAACATTTAAGGTAATTAAAATAATTCTGAATTCAATTTTAAATCCTGCTGGCATTATTTAGTATTCTATGAGAACTGTCGTGTAAAGAAAATAAAAAGGGAGGGTAAATAATCTTTCCCCAGTACAATGAAGTAGCCCTACTGCTATTGAAATGTATAACAAAACTTCTGGGGTCCTTTGGAAGAGCAGCAGATAACTTCAACTTTTTGCAGATGCCTGACTCTTGTGATTTAACCCCAGCCGGCAATTGAGCCCCATGCAGCCACTTGCTTGCTCCCCCCCACAGTGGGATGGGGAGAGAATCAGAAGGGTAAAAGTGAGAAAGCTCCTGGGTTGAGATAAAGACAGTTTAATAGGTAAAGCAAAAGTTGCGCATGCAAGCAAAGCAAAGCAAGGAATTAATTCCCTACTTCCCATGGGCAGGCAGGCATTCAGCCATCCCCAGGACAGCAGAGCTCCATCACACGTAACGGTGACTTGGGAAGACAAATGCCATCACTCCAAATGCACTCCCCCACCCCCCACTCCTCCTTCTTCCCCCAGCTTTATGTGCTGAGCATGACATCATATGGTGTGGGATATCCCTTTGGTCAGTTGGGGTCAGCTGTCCCAGCTGTGCCCTCTCCCAACTTCTTGTGCCCACCAGCCTCCTTGCTGGTGGGGTGGGGTGAGAGGCAGAAAAGGCCTTGACTCTGTGTAAAATTCCTGCTCACCAGTAATGAAAGCATCCCTGTCTTATCAACCCTGTTTCCAGCACAAATCCAAACCATGGTCCTATACTAGCTACTGTGAAGAAAATTAACTCTACCCCAGCCAAAACCAGCACACTGATTTTTAAAAGAATCCACAGCAGTTCAGTAAGAGAGAATCCTCTTTAACTGCCAAGTTGAAGGTGGCTGAGGCTGCATATATTTTGCTTTTGCTAATATGGGGATTGGAAGCTCAGAACAAATCTTGACATCTTCTGCAGCAGCAGAATTGCTTCTGTCATTGCAAACTGGGTAATTCCAATGCACAGTCAAGCAATGGTTTAATATAACTTTGCAGGGACTCTCTGGAAAACACATAAGAAAAAGACGGTAGCTTTGAACAGATGCAGGAGAGGGATTACAGTGTGTTAACGTAGCAGTGAGACAAAGAGCATTCCCTTTTCAAGGGATCCAAAAGGGAAGAACAGAGGAGAGGAGAAAAATTTAAAAGCGAAGGGGAAGAAAATATGAAAAAAGTAAGGTGGTTTTTTTCCTTCCAAAATCTTCAGGTCTATAAGATGGTTAATTCACTCCCAGACCATAAAAAGAATGGCTATAACAGAAGCACAGAACATAGGCTGCATCTCAGGATCCTGTACTTCAGAAGAACACCTAGTCTTTCCTTCCACCTTTCTGACAGGCACAACTATGCCTACATTAAGGCATCTCCCCAACGCATTCCTAAAAATCTCCACTGAGGGATGAAATTCAACAGCTTCTCTTGGCAATGTATCCCAGTTGTTTCATTACTTTTATCACAAGAAATGTTTTCCCTGAAGTCTAAACCTAAGTCTCTCTTACTTGAAATGACATCTTCCTTTATCCTCAGTGGACATGAAAAGATGTTTTTCACTCCTTTGTAAACAGCCAGACTGTTATCATG
Organism: Egretta garzetta; assembly: GCF_000687185.1. Lineage (NCBI taxonomy): Eukaryota > Metazoa > Chordata > Aves > Pelecaniformes > Ardeidae > Egretta > Egretta garzetta. The sequence continues at coordinate 2,684,880 of NW_009259976.1, forward strand.
TTCCCTCCTAGTTTTCTTAATCTGGTGCTTTTGACCACCACCAGACTTTCAGTCTTTCCTTACAGCCCATGTGCTCTGGGTTTCTTGTCATCCTTGTTGCTTTCTCCTGGCCTCTCTCCAGCTGATCTCAATC
>NW_009259976.1:2685036-2696678 GCF_000687185.1 Egretta garzetta
ACCTAGATGGAAAAGGAAAGATATGGGCTTTCACACATCTTCAATTTAAACCTGAAAAATCTGAGCGATTTCTTTAAAGGCGCTAAGTACTGTCCTCACAGGGAAGTCATGCTATGTACTGTTTCATCGACATAAGGCAAGCTTTTCTTTGACTGCTTGTTTGCTATATGGCTGTCATTGTTTAACTAAGGATTCCAATGTCTATTGAAGTGGCCGTGATGTTTTCAGCAATGACAAGTTGGTTCAAAATCCAGCTACTCACCACTCTCCATATTAAGCACGGCAATGAATTAATACTTTTATGTGCACCAAATAAACCAGTGAGAAATAATGCTGAGTATGAAACTGAGATGAAATCCCTTCAGAGAAATTCAGATTTAGTGCTTTAGGATTTCTAGGACTGTCATGTCTGATTTTGAGCTGTTTCTAACACTAAGTATTAAAGCAAATTTATTTTCTGAAACACGATTGGGAAAAATGGGTTTTGTGGGATTTCATGGGCATTGTGTCTTTGTTAATCAACATGAAATACATTGCATTTACCAGTAAGAAATCTGAAATTAATTAATGCATATCTCTTTTTTTAATTGCCACTCTTGGAAGCTCAGTATGTTTATGAAAGTCAAGAGCAGTTCTTTCTGGCTCGCACACATCGCTACCCGTTACCCAGAGCAAGCTGAGGCATGGAATAGGTGCAAAACAGGTTCAAATGAGGTTCATCACATGTAGAGGAGGTAAAGATTCTCCTACTATAAATTAGCTAATAATGTATTTGACAATACAGAGCGCTAAATGAATGTCTCTTGTCTGACAAACAGCTGTATTTGCACTCCTACAGATAATCGGTGAGCACTCAACCACAATGAATAGATTGAATGAGGCTGATTGTTCTTTACCGTAAGACTAAGTCAGAGTGTATTAATGTAACACACGGTCACACATGTGCCCCAAAAATGTGGGACACGTGCCAACCGTGCAGCCATGCTGATCTTTGGTACTCTTGTCACCTTGCTCACAGTGGATTACTGCTGACAAGTTGTAAGTCCAGCTTGGCTGGATGCAGCTATGGGATCTGATCCTTTGTGATGCTGAATACCGCTCTAAGTGATACAGACTGCCGACTGCAAGTCAGCACTTCATGGAAAACACCCAGAGAATTGCAGAAATAAGAGAGGAGGCAGGGAAAGCAAGAAGTGACTCAGAATGGTCCCCAACTCTGTTTTCTGATTTCCTCCAGTTGCTTCTGTCATCAAAAAACACCAGCAAAAGGATGCAAAAATTGTAATTAATGGCCAAACTATGTGTGGGCCTTCTCCTGCGGTTCTAGGCATGAGGTTGTTGTGGCAAATTTAAGAAGAAGGCCTTTTTGGGGGTTGTTTTTTATTTTTTGTTTTCTCTTTGTACAAACTGGACCCAATCTCTGCAGGCTCCGGGGTTCTATTGTTCAGTTTATTAGCCTTTCCCAAGTAATGTAGTTTTAACCATTGAGGAGAAAGAGGCAAATAGTTCTGTTTCTCTAGAGAAACCAACTATACTATGATTATGAAAAAAAAAAAAATAGTGAAGCCTGAAACGCTTTTCTTGTTTGACTCGCTTCCTTTTTACTGGCTAGGTCTACAGCTCTCAGGCTCATGTTCTATAGGGAGGCAGGCAGGCACCCACTTCTCACAGCTGACTGTGCACTAAACTCTTGTGCACAATTGGCAGAATAGTTTATTTCCATCAGTTTGGCTTCTGGGACTCACTTTTCCATGCAGGCAGAACAGTTAAGAGTCTCCAGTGCAAGACTGGAATCCCAGTTGCTTTTTATGTGGATGTGGGAAGAGAGAGAACGCTAGGCTCTTGGGCTTGAGCCCAGTTGTCCTGGAACACCAAAGTTTAAGCTCAGGAATTCAAATATGAAGCAACTGCAATCTTTCACATGTGGATGCAGGGTGTGTGAACTTTTGGGGAAGTTTAAGAGCAGGTTAAATTGTCTGTTTAGAGAGCACATACATTTTTTCAGTATAAAAGTAAAGTAGTTATCTTTTCCAACCTACTGATAACCCAGTGTTTCATTTGGTCTTTCACCTTTTCTCTGCGTTTTTTCAACTGGAGGCAATTTGCATGGCTTTTTTCATATCCAGGTAGAGTAAGCAAATGGCCCTTTAAGTTGTAAAAATCTAGGAATGAATGAGCAGACAGCGGTAGCAATTGTAGCTGGGATTACTTTATTTACTTGTGAATCAGCCACATTATGAGATGGGAACGGATGAAGAGAAGGGAAAAGAACTTATTTGCCATGATTGGCTGAGTTCATTAAAAAAAAGAAATATTTTCTAAGGGATACCAATGGGGGAGGGATAGCAAATATATTATGTGGTGTAGGTCTGGGGAATTTGATCATGACGAGTATCGTCACAGGTCACAGGTCAGCTCGTCTGAAAAGAGGGGGGTTTTTTTGCAAATGCATGCTGCAGCTATGGCATGGACCAGGTCAGAAAGTCCATCTCTGAAGCATTTGTAGAGGGTGTGTTGCTGGACCTGATGTGGCAAGCTATTTCCTATATAGCTGGCTTGCCTTTACGGAAGCAAGGTGTTTGGTAACTCCAGGACCTTTTGTGGGCAAGTGGACTCTGTGCTCCCTTGGATGGAGAACCCTTTGGTTACCTTTGTTCCCTGCTCACGGAAGGCACAGGAGGAGAAGGAGCAGGAAAGAGGCGTTCCCTGCGCAACAATCCAGCCTTGTGTAGCAAAACTGAGTCTGTGGACAAGTTGACTCTTCGAGTCTGTGGACAAGTTGACTCTTCAAGTCTGTGGCAACAAATACTACAAGTACTAAACTGGGCTTTCTGAAACTCACTAGGCTTCATTTATTGTCTTTAATGACTATATGAGACACAAAACAGACCCAGACAATTGCTAGAAAAGCAGCGATCAGTATTGTTATTTTGCCTTACCTGTGGATAAAAAGCAGCCAGGGTGAATTAGAGACAGACTGGACAGTAACAGTGGAAATAACGGAATGCCATTACACAAATCACTAGCAATGTCTGATCTCAGCTGCTGTATATATATGGTCATATACTTCAAAAGGATATTGCAGGATTAAAGAATATTTAAAGAAAGAGGATCGTGATGACAGGTCTCGGGTGATTCAAACATCTAATGAGGAAATAAACTCTTCCCTTTAAAATTAGACTAGGGAACATGGTGTATATTCATAAGACTACAGAAAGGTTGGGAGGAGTTAGATTGAGTGTTTCATAGTGCAAGAAGGGAGCCCCTGGTTGAACTGCAAGATAAAAAATGCTCAGATTGAAATGTGCCTAAGCAATGAGGCCCAGAAGACATGGAATTTGAAGAGGAAATTTCTCTGAACAGTAATAAGAATATGCAAAACTACTGCACTTTTCTGCTGAAAGACAGCTTAAACCACACAATCCTGGGTGTGAACATTTAATTCGCCTAACTTAGAGACCAAGATGAGAACTACTTCCATGCCAGATTTCCAGAGAGCAGGTGCTACAGTAGTTGAGCAGCGGGTCTGATGCTGCCTGGCACTTCATTTGTTTCCAACAAACGCTGTCACTGAGGAAAGAGATTTAGTCTTGCATCAGAATGTGGTTGCCAGCACCAAGGAATGGAAGAGAAACTGTCTGGCAGCAGTGTCGGAGACTGATGAGGCCACTGAACAGTCAGCAGTGGCACCGGCTCAGGATGTGGAATCAGAACCATGAGGAACCTCCAAAAAATCAGCCAGGTTTTGTTTTCTGCAAAATCTGGAGAGCCTAGTGGCCTTTCAAGCTGAGGCTCTGATTCTGGAATGAACTGTACAATGTGGCTGCCTGTGATGGCAGGAATATAATGATTTCCAGACTCCTGTATGCAGCCATTTCCATTTGTTCCTGCATTCACATGCCCACACATAATAGCTTGTTCCTGACTGCTACAACTCCGAACAAAGCCCAATTTAAGATTAAAGCGTGATGTTGAAGCTGCCCAACTCCTCTGAAGAGGCAATCATTGAAAGGCTGCTGTTGTTTCAATGCTAACAGAGCATAAGGATTCAAGTACAAACCATTGTTTTGGGTATGGTTACTCACAAATATATAGCAAGACGTCACGTCTTAAAACTCAAAGCTTTAGTTTAAGTAGAACAGACAAGCTAGGGTAGGAGGGAAAACTGATACAGAGACCACAGTTACATACTGGGGTGGTGGCTGAGCCAAAAATACACCTGTCTCAACATTCAGTCCAACCCCCCTGCACTGGGCTGCATACCAACTATTCATAGCAAGTCCAATTTTAGCCAGGAAAAGGCTGTGAAAGCAACTCTCTTCTGTGTGTGTTAGTGGAATATTACTACAAACAGCATTTACAAAAGTGAAACAAAACCCCCATGTTTTGAGCTACTGTAGTTGATTTTTTTCAGGGTCGGAAAAAAAGAACTCCCCATGCTGACTGCTAAAAAGGAGGGCATATACCCCCTAATACCTTTAAATCTTATTTCTTGTGAAAAGGAGCTCTTACTATTTTTGTTTCTAATCTAGGCCAAGTTCTGAAATCCTTGTAAAAACCAAGGGCTTAATAATGAAACAAAAAATAACCGGTAGCTTTATTTTTATATCAAAAGGAGATAAGGATTAAAAATACTAACATGTCCAACTGAGTATATTCTAGTTTGCTTCCCTATGGAAAAAGAGTTTGTAAAGATTAGGAACTAGACTTTGCTTGGCACATGAGGACCTATGACCTTGACCACGGTCACGACATTCTGGCTGAGCTCCAGCTGTCCTCAGAGGGTGCCTGGCTTCAGCAGAACATGCAGAATAGGACTGGTCATTGACACAATTTAACCAGTCACTTCTCATTAGCAATTGTTTTTCATTAGAACCATATAAAAACACGCAGACATGCTTTCATCACTATGTCCTGAATTTACATGCCATCTATACATTGGGTTTTCCCCCATGTTATTTCTCCCATTGCTACCACTTCTACACTAAAGGAGAAGCTCCAGCTATGCCCCAAATTTTGTAGGCTTCATATTTTTCTTTTCTTTCTTCTTCTTTTTTTTTTCTTCTTTTTTCTTTTATTTTCTCTTTCTTTCTTTTCTTTTTTTTCTTCTTTTCCTTTTTTCTTTCATCGTCTTTCATTTTCTTTCTTTTCCTTTTCTCTTTTTTTCTCTTCTCTTCTCTTCTCTTCTCTTCTCTTCTCTTCTCTTCTCTTTTCCTTCTCTTTTTTTTTTTTTTTTCAGAGGTAGGCTTTCAGTTCTACATGAACCATTGCTAAGATACTGAGCACTTGGCAGACAAGAGTTTTTCAACTTGGAAAATTATTGGTCATTCCCATTGCCATGTCATGTGGAGACCTGGAGGAATTACACATGGAAACATGTGGTTGCTCATGCTTTCCGTGAAAGCAGAAATTCAATCAGGTATCTCACAGTTCACTATTAGCCCACAGCCTGTAGGACTCTAGCATCCATGCCAGCAATGACCATCCCTTCCTGGCTTTCCTTGTATCTCAAGATTAAAGTGTTCCCTTTCCCTAAACTGGTTGCTGATTCGTGTAGGAGCAGACACAGTTGCCATTTAAAATGCATAGCTCTATGTTACTATGTATCACACCATCTGATATTAATGTCTGTCAAGCTAAAGATCTTTCAACCTCATGGAAAATCTATGCAGTCCTGAGACTGCATGCTTGGCTCAAGCTGTAGGCCATGGAAAATCCATACTTCCATAACCACACCTCCATCTCCAAGCTGATAAAGCCTGGATTTTGAGAGGGAAGAGGAAAGATGGAGGATTAAGGGAAAACAGGAAGGGGATGGGAAGAATCCACCCAGGGTTCATCCACCCAGCCCCTCTGAATCATGAATGACCAGCAAGTTTGGGTGATGCTAGCTGCCAAATATCATTTAAGAGGCACCTTTATTTGCTCTGACAAAAGCACATTGCATTCAAAATCCTTCCAGATCTCTATAAATAAATTCCAGAAGCTGTTAAATTAGAACCATTCAAGGCAGGTGTCGTGGTTTAACCCCAGCCAGCAACTGAGCACCACGCAGCCGCTCGCTCACTCCTCCCCAGTGGGATGGGGGAGAGAATCAGAAGAGTAAAAGTGAGAAAACTTGTGGATTCAGATAAAGACAGTTTAATAGGTAAAGCAAAAGCCACGCATGCAAGCAAAGCAAACCAAGGAATTCATTCACTGCCATCTCCAGAAAAGCAGGGCTCCATCACACGTATCGGTGACTTAGGAAGACAAATGCCATCACCCTGAATGTCTTTTCTTTCCTTCTTGGAATTTTGGGGCTTAATACCATACTAAATTATTTCAGCATCTTGGAAAGCCCATTCAGCATGTCCTTCTTGAAGGGATGTTTACAGATACCTCATGCAAACACACACACACACAGAGACACATATACACATGCCTCATTGTTACATTTTGTTCATAAAAATGAAGGTGGCACTTTAATAAAAAGTATTAAAAATATCTTAGCCTTCACTGCATCCCTTATATTTATTCCCCATCATTAAAAGGCGTGAGATGGTAAAATGAACTTGCAAATTTGTTATTTCTCCTCAATATTGTAACTTCAGTGCCTATTATCAGTTTCAGAAACAGAGCTAGGATGAAGAAAAGAAAGGCATTTTCTAATAGTCAAGGGTCAATGGCCCATTTGAGAGAAAACCTCAAAGACCACAGACATCCTTTCCAGCACATAACATTCCCTATAGTATTTCTACCTGTTCTGGGCTGGAACCAAGCTTAACCACTACTGTTTGCATATTTAGTTTGCTATAGTTAACCTGCCATTACTTGCATCCCTATTGTTAACTATTTCTGAGCACCTTTCTTCTGCTCATCAGTCCTCTAAGAGAATATGCCACATATGTCACCTATTAATGACATACTGGCTAATCTCCTGCCTGCGCATGTCCCTCATCTTCTGTGCTCATGCATCAGTCCTACTGGGTGTCAACAGGATCGGCCAGAGTGGAATGCTTCCATGCATATCTCCTGTTCCTCACTGCTGGCATTTTATCACCCTCATGGAGCCGCTGCAGAGCCTCCACTGTTGCTGCATTTTCATACCTTGAGGTTGTGATAACATTATGCTACAGAGCATGTGCTAAGGAAAATGCAAATCGACTACCAAAATAGCTTGCTTCCAATGGAGCCTGGGACAGCCTCTCATTAGAGCTGGGCTGCCTGCAGTGACATGATGCCAGGCTCTCTGCCCTACCAGATATACTCGTATCTGAATACTGTCATAATCCTCAGTGGAGAATAAAGTGAGGGTCTGATCCAATCCGGAAGGAAGGTTTTAATACCATGGGGTCTCCAGGAGTGATTGGAATTACTGCTTACGCACAGGACCAGCTCCGGGAAGAAAGTTTGTTCCCTTTTCACTTTTGCTAGCACTTTTATATTTACATGCAAGAGACCATCTGGGCCCAAAAGCTTTAATCCAGCACCAGAAGAGACCATTGATGCAATGCACTTCAGATTTCAGAGGTGCTCCCATTTGGACTTCGGTAAATATCCTCTTCATGTTTGCCACATTGATCTGTTGTGTCATCTAGCCATCCTGGCATGATGTGTTTCTTGGTCTGACCTTCTATACCAGGGAGAATAATATTTAGCTGACAGATAATTTTCCTCTGGTAAGTAAGAAAAAAAGATCAAAATGCTATGTGCAATTGGTCTCTGCTGTAGCAGTGGCTCCCAAAAGCAAAAAAGCAACTCGTCTTCTATCAGCCATTTGCTTACATGTAGCAGTCCCAGCTCCTTTGAGAAGCACGGAGGTTTTTTCTCCTGCTGCCATCAGGACAATTGGTCTGGCCTTCTGCAGCCTTCTCAAGTGCACTTGGAAGAGAGGGATGCTTGAAGCAATCTTCCACTGGGTGCCTTGAGGAGAGAGTTTGTGTATACTAGGAGAGTGGAAGGTGGAGCTGGCAAACCTCTGAGGAATGGGTTTCCAAGCTCTGCTCATCTGAAAGCTGTTTTCAGTAGCATATCCTCTAATGCTGAGTCATAAGAAAAGTTCCACAATTCCAAATAGTTTTGCACACTCTCCTTCATTCATTCTGATAATAGCAAGGAAAAGACAAGGGCTGTGTTAATCAGTCTCATTTCTGAAATGGCCTTTAGATACGACTGGAAGACGTAGGGCAGCAGAGCAAACGCAGGCCTTCTGTGATAGTGCATTAATTTTGGTGGATTAAGATTTCCAGTAGAAACAATCTGGCCATCTGTATTCACTCTGTTTTCTCTGATCAATGGCTTACTTTAATTAAGTTTTATTGAGTTTTACATAGAATGTTATACAACGCAGATATTTATGATGCAATAAACTACAAGATGGGGGACACAAAAAAGTTAATGAAATCAGTCTCCACTGCTTAAAGTTTCTTCCCATACCCAGACACAGTGCATTAGGGCGGTAACGTTGAAAGAATCAGAACTACATATGTTTCTGGATTTAAAAAATTATCAAGATTGGTGATAGCCAGCTTTTAAGTTGCAAGTTTTGCAGATTTGGGGGAAGGTTAGTTTGACCCTGGCCTAGATCTAGTATCACACAAGAGTCAGATATGGCTCAGATTCATCCAAACCGTTTACGACTTCAAGTTTTTGTCCATCCATTGCAGAAACAGTCTAACATTTATTCCTGAAGTGGCATTAGGAAAAGGTCCTACTGTCCAAGGGGAAAACATTTAGGTCTAAACATCACAACAAAATTTGGAAAGGTAAGATATAACTTTAAACAGGCACACTTCCTTGTGATTTACCATCTCACTGTTCACTAGCTATACTATACTCAAATCCGCAGTGGATTTGGTATGTACATACATAGCATAGATACGTATTAAGATGATTAAAAAACAACTATGCAATAACATATTACTTGCTTTATTGACTTGTTTGTATACCTACTTAATGAGCCTAGCTAGTTAGCTGCTTTAAAAAACAACACACAGAACAACTACTTGTTCAAGAGACTGCAATATATGTTAGGAAACCCTGTATTCCCCATTGTACCAAGGGGACCCTTCTGGTTTCCTGCCTCCCCAGAGAAAGGATGACTTTGTCTCCTAGTAAAGGCAATGGCAAAAACCCCATGAGGATGATGATTTACATTGTCCTAAATGCCAAGCGAGGCTCTTTGATCTCTTTTTGCAAATTTTGGCCAGCGCTCCCAGGCGCTGGCATACCTGGCTGTGGGATTCTGATATGTTTCGATGTTCATACTTGCTGCAATTTGCTTTGATTCATGGGAACTTAACCAAACCAGTCACAGTCTGCTAAGAACTGCAAGTTTCTGGTTAAACTATGTATCTCATGCGAATACATTCCCCTGAAATGCTTTGATTGCTTGCATTTACTTACGTGCCGCCATCATCAGGTCTGCAAACCTGGCTAAAGTTCAGGGAATATAATGAAAATTTCATCACAGCACCAACTGTCACGCAAGCTGAGACAGCATTTGGGCCACATAATCAAAGGTTCCTTAACCTGACCTCCATCTCTCCTGCTCATGCACATGCATTGTAGTGCCTCACACTAGTGCGGGAAAGCCAAAAAGGCTTTATTCTTTGAACAGGGAAGAGTTTACCTGAAAAATCTCTTCCTGGGTAATGGGCTTCGTACTTCAACCTGCTAGCAATTGGAGTTGCAGAGAGAGGGACGCATACTTGAACGTGACTGTCATCACAGACAGACCTTAGCAAAGGTGCTTGAAGGAAAATGAGTTGTTTGTGGCAGCCCAATGTGGACCAGCTAAATGAGGCGAGTGGTCTCCCTGGGCTCCCTCTGTGGTCAGTGGGTCAGTGGCAGAGGGTGGCTCTTCTCCACAGAAGAGCAGAAAGCCAATTTTGGCGTTAGCATTGCAACCTCTTTTTCACCTCTGCACTGACCACAGAGGGTGCCAGGGGCAACTGGGGCCTCATGCCTTCGACGCAGTCTCCCATAGCATTCTCCTGGAGAAGCTGGCAGTTCATGGCCTAGATAGATGTACTCTTCGCTGGGTTAAAAACTGGCTGGATGGCTGAGCCCAGAGAGTCATGGTGAATGGAGCTAAATCCAGTTGGCGGCCGGTCACAAGCGGTGTCCCCCAGGGCTCAGTTCTAGGGCCAGTCTTGTTTAATATCTTTATCAATGACCTGGATGAGGGGATTGAGTGTGCCCTCAGCAAATTTGCAGACGACACCAAACTGGGTGGCAGTGTTGATCTGCTTGAGGGGAGGAGGGCTCTGCAGAGAGACCTGGACAGGCTGGATTGATGGGCCAAGGCCAACTGTATGAGGTACAACAAGGCCAAGTGCCGGGTCCTGCACTTTGGTCACAACAACCCCATGCAGCGCTACAGGCTTGGGGATGAGTGGCTGGAAAGCTGCCTGGCGGAAAAAGAGCTGGAGGTACTGATTGACAGCCGGCTGAATATGAGCCAGCAGTGTGCCCAGGTAGCCAAAAAGGCCAATGGCATCCTGGCCACAAGAAGGACATTGAGGCACTGGAGAGTGTCCAGAGAAGGACAACAAAGCTGGTGAGGGGTCTGGAGCACAAGTCATACGAGGAGCGGCTGAGGGAACTGGAGTTGTTCAGCCTGGAGAAAAGGAGGCTGATGGGAGACCTGATCGCCCTCTACAACTGCCTGAAAGGAGGCTGTAGGGAGGTGGGGGTCGGCCTCTTCTCCCTGGTAACAGATAAGAGGACAAGGGGGAATGGTTTGAAGCTGTGCCACAGCAGGTTTAGGCTAGACATTAGGAAAAACTCTTCACCAAAAGGGTTGTCAGGCTCTGGAATGGGCTGCCCAGGGAGGTGGTAGAGTCCTCCTCCCTGGAGGTATTTAAAAGGATAGATGAGGTGCTTAGGGACATGGTTTAGTGGTGGGATGTCAGGGTTAGGTTAAAGGTTGGACTCGATGATCTCAAAGGTCTTTTCTAACCAAAGTGATTCTATGATTCTATGAAATGCCCACATTTGGGGTGCAGGAATAGCCAAGTACAGTATGTGCAAAAACTGTGTCCTGGCAGCTGGATGGCCCCTTTCAAAACATGTCTTATTTCACATGTTAGGTCTGTGGCAAGCGTTTTTACTCAAAGAGTAGTTTGGGAGATACCCACAGCTACACTTTGGTTACTGAGGTTTAATGATTACGTGGAATGACCGCGCGCTTGGGATTTCTACGGATTTCAAGCCTAGATAGGTTGTTTAACAGCTTCCTAAAGATCTTAAAGGCATCTTTCCATTGGCAGTAACCCGCTCGAGGCCACAGCAGCCGTGCCGCGCACCAAACGCCGGGTGCTGGGTTGCGCTCACTGCTTTTCAGGACAATAGAGCTGTTTTCCTTCTTTTCATGCTGCGAACCAGATTCAGCCTGGTCGCATTAAATTCTTATGTTAATGTTCCATTAATTAGCTTTCCTTTCTTTATATTTGGTCTTCATTGTTCTGCTTTTACTTTGTTTCACTCCCCGTATAATTAAAATGTTTAACATTGTTCCTTCCTGTGGTCAGGACACATTCGCTTACGTCCCTGTCGCTCCCAACCCTGGCAGAGGCCGAATGGAAGCAATTAAAGCCAGGAACCGTGGTGTCCCCCCCTACCTCACCCCCTGCCGCCCAGCCCCTGACGCGGCGGCG
>NW_009259976.1:2697254-2747973 GCF_000687185.1 Egretta garzetta
GGCCTGCGGAAGGCCCATGCTAAGCCACCGGCGCCGTGGGCTGGCCCGCCCTGCCATCTGCCTTAACGGTGTCTGGTTTGCAGAAAAGCTGTAAAAACTCTGAATTAAGAATACCTTTGGTCAGTGGGGCCTGGTTGCGGGCACCGGTTGGTGAGCATTAGGGGTGCCAGTGCAACGAGGGTGTGCTTCCAGGTCTGTTGGGTGCCAGTTGAGCTCGACTGGCATAAAACTGGTTTAATGGAAAGGTGAATGGGTCCCTTTTGGGATTGAAAAGCTGCCGTGTCAGCAAAGAGTTTGCTGTGCTGTGGATCCCCGGCGGTGGCAGGGAAGGGTTAGGCACCAGGTTTGGTTAACATGAGGCCAGCTGCCTCTCCCCCCATTGCAGCTTCCTGAGCGCCTCGCCCTGTGCCCAGCTTTCACACACTCTATAGCCACCCCTGCACCTGTTAAGTAGGGGCTGTAGTTTCTACCCAAGAAGCCAGGACCCCATCTTTCTCTCACTGTTTTGTTACCTGGCTGCAAAAGGGAGCTGCTGATATTTTGCCTTCCCTAAAGGCAAACCCATTAAACGGTGTGGGACAGCTTTCTGCTGTGGTGATGGGAAAAGTAAGGGAGGGAAGTGATAGGTTTAAAAAAAGCTCATTTTCTGCTTTGGGTGTGTTTATTTTTATTAAACACAGAAGTTCATTAAAACAAGCTGATAAAATCAAGGATTTTATTTAGGGGTTTCTTTGTTAGCCCGTGTCAGTTTGTAAAGTATCTGCGGGGTGAGGTATTCTACTGCAAAAAGTGAGAGAGATTTAAATACCAAATATCCATGTTTGGGAAGCAGGCAGGAAGGCAGTGAAAACAGTCAAGGTGCTTTGCTGCCTTTGTTGCTTCTTTCTGGGTTTTTTGGGGGGCTTTTTTTAGTCATATTGGACAGAGTCACTATGGTCTTTAAGGAACTGACAGCTCAGTGTCAAAAAACACTGTTTCAGTTCACCTCTCCTTCTCAAAAATCCTCTCCTGCAAGCAATACAGTGATCCAGAAATGGTGGGAAATTTCTGGAAAGAGAAAAATGTTTCTGTTCTGACACCCGTGCTTCTGCTTTTGTATGTTTTTAACATAAGTAGCTGGGATGTTGGGAGGGGAGGGTGGTGGTATCACATCTTTGTTATTAGAATATTGACATCTCCTGCTTCATTGATTTTTTATTACAGTCCTGTGGTTAGAAATAACGATTGTCAGCGACCGCTTCTTTGCTGCTTGCTTTAGCTTCAAGTGATAATTTCAGGCATATTTTATTTTACTTTATTTCCCCATCCGTACAGACTCCCCACCTTTCTGTCTTACGTTTAACAGGAATAAGTGGTTTGTAAAAAGCCGCCCCTGAAAAGTTTGGGGCTGCAACATGCCAGCATAAAAGATAGCACCAAGCCAAGCTGCCTTTGTCACTGCTACTGCTGCTGTCTTGGCATCTGTCGACGAAGAGCCGCTCCAATCTGGGGAACCCTGCCGGGGTGAGATATGGCCACGTCTCCAGCAACGGACCAGGCGACACCAGTGCCAGAACGCTGCGACCATCTGATGCAAGTCGCTCCTAATGAAAGTCCAGCATGGGGCTAAATGAGTTTCCTCCACTGCTGGGTGAGGGGCTAATGATAAAAGCACTCCCTGGGCTCGCCACTGCTGTCGGTAGCTTTGTCAGGGCATATGGCAGTTGGCTAACTGCAGCTCTTGTGAGGTTTCCTCTCGCCGCGTTACCTCTGGATTTGGCTAGCGGGCTCGGCCGAGAGTCCTCTGCCCCGTTGCCCGAGGGGCGTGCAGGCGTGCGGGCACGTGGGTGCTCGCTGGGGAGCACGACGAAAGGGCGGGGAGTTGCGGGGCAGCATTATTTTGGCACCTGGCGACTGTTGTTGTTGCTGCTGGAGAAGCACAGCTCACATAAAATCCGTACCAGTTTGTGGTAGAAAAGGCTAAAGATGTAACAGTTAGCGAGGTTAGCTGTGCTCCCTCGCATGCAGACATGCTCTCCTGCCCCGAATGTGTGGGCTGAGGCATTCTGCATTTCCAGTCACAGCATTCACAGTTTTATTAATGTAAAATTATAATTATTATTTTTATTCTTATTATTAGTATTTTAATGAATAGGACAGTTGTGGCCAGGAAGTCTCTAGGCAGCTCACAAAATGTAATTTGAAATAATAAGAGAAAGAAGGTAGATTCTATCTTTCAGTGGTAGACCTTTCATTAAAGAAACCAGTGAGAGATAAGGTGGAGACAGGTAGGTTAAAAAAACCCAAAAAGCAAATGCACGCGCGCGCACACACGCAGAGACACACAGACACACAGAGATATCCTGCATGGAAAGTGTGCTGAGAAAAAAAAAACCAAAGCAAAAAACCCCAACAAACCACTGTAAGGATAGGCGCTTGCTTGCTCACTTTCATTCTTACAGCAATTTCTTCCACCTCAACTTTTTGTAGTTGACATTAAATGCAAGACCTGTAATTTTTTTTTCCCAAACATAGCAGCAGCAGCATGTTCTCTGCACCTGTTGGTTTTATGATTTACTTCTCACAACAATTCCTTTGCTGTTGAGACATGATCTGAATGACAGGCACTGCTGAATCAGCTTGTAAATAGAAATGGAGGTGGGTTCAATGCATTTTCCAAAATAACCTCCCTCTTCATGCCTTGTGTGACTTGCCCCTTTCCAGGCATGCCTTATCCCTCTTCATCTCTTGCTATTCAATTTCTCAGTTCTTTTTTAATACTCTTTTTATCTTTCACCATTATTTCCACATTCCTGTCTTGTTCTCTTCTCACTTCATTCCCCTGGGTTCCCTCCTCAACACGATCTCAACAACTTAGATAACAGCAGAAGCATTCATAAGTGAACTGTTTAGTTAAAGCTTAGTAACCCTGCCCTTGAGATGCATTCAGGGCAGGTCAAACCCATATAAGACTTTTTTTTAGAGACCTTCAATTACAGGACTCGCTTGTGAGTGGTCTCGTGCGAGTGTGAACAACCAAGAGAGTGCTTTAAGGCTTGGGCAGCAGAGTCACTGCTCTTGACTGACCACACTGACTGCATGGTGCCCTGGGAATAATAATTCCCCAGTACCGAGTTAGGCTGGCTTTTTGACTATAAGGACACAAACCAGCTCAATGGAAGGCCATAATCTGTAACATTGTACTTAAAAGGAAAAAACAAAAACAACCCCCCCAAAACCCCAACAAAACAAAACACAGTCTTACTATTGCAATCACTGTCCGTTTTCTGTAAGTTATAAGCTGTTCTCAGTGGAGTCCTAAGTCAGGATTTTAGCATGCTTTTGGGATCTGTCAAGGAAATACGTAGTTGTAGTTTATACTCATATGGCACACTCTGTCTGTGGATCTCAAAGCACTTCAAGCCTGTGTACCATGTAGAACCTTAACACCCCTGGCAGGGTAGGTTATTTCAAGGACTGGGCAGCTTAGGCACTGGGGCTGTGGTCTTTAAAATATTTGTTACTGCTAAGATCCGTGCTAAGATCCGTTCCAAGATCTCTGCTTAAATGCTTGAGGCATTATTGAAAAAGGGTTTTACGTGCTTAGCAGATTTGCCCTGATTCATAAGCTTCTCCCTGGCATTACTGTCAATCTTGAAAGCCAGCGGGAGTTCTGGATAGGTCAGGGTGGTCACACAAAACTCCATTTAATAGTATCAGATTGAAGCAAAACTACAGATGGAAGCCTGCTGCATTTTTCTGGCACATGTTGCAAGTTGTTCCAATTACCATTTAAAACTAACCTACATCTTTGGATTAAACCAACACATGGGTTAGCAAGTGCTTCATGTGAGCTTCAGGTAATTCTTCTGTTGGTGGTATAATTTAAATGAATCCACTTTTTAAGGAATTTGTTGTCATTTAAAACACATTGTTGTGAATCACATGGCAGGGAAGCTCAAGTACAGAAAAGCTTTATGCCCCATTTGGCTTATTGCTGTGATAACATATTTGAGAAACACACTTTTCAAATGAACTGAAATAAAATGGAATTTCCTGTGAAACCAAAACATTTGTCCTGGTAAATATTTTTAATTTGCTGTAGATAGATCTGCATGTATCCAGTACAAAACAAAGGTATGTTGTGAGCAGCATTCAGTACCTCTTGGAAGCTATGGGAGAAGCAACTGGGGGGCTCTGCACCCTTTGAGCTATTCTCAGAGAAGTCGGGCCCTAACAAGTCCCTGCCCGCATGAGGGCAACGCTGACCGCTACTGAAAGGTGTGCAAGCCCAGCTTGAGGATCTGGGGTTTGCCAGGATGTCTGCTACAAGCTCCTTTCAGTATAGTCCCGTGTTTGCTGTGCTTTATCACGTAGCGCTGCCTCACAGAATGGTTCAAGTGTCTTGGCGCAGGTTGCATCCAGTTAGGAGGTTATGGTCTGTCTCCAGCTCCTGCTCAGAAAAGACTTCTTACAGGCAGCCTTAACCTTCTGACAAAGCGCACTGCTTACACAAACTATGTATTTTAAAGATGCTTGCAGAAATGGGAGGGAAATTTTTCAAGTAAGCTCGGCCTGTTAGAGCAAGTTTATATAAAGACTACAGGACAATTAACTCCTTGACAACTGCTTTTTCTCGATGTGCCCTACATAAACAAACTAAGCTAGCTGAATGCAGAAGAATGATCATTAGTGAACATATTAAAAGTGCCCTAAAAGGTGTTGTAAAGTTTCTCCCATTCACCTAAAATCTCAGGTTTCTCTATGGAAATGGCTGCCCAAAAATTCCTTCCCCTCCCCCCATTCAAAATACAAAAAAAAAAATCATTTCAAATGTACTTGGAAGAGAAATTGTTGTTCTAAGTCACTTCGACTCAAAACATTCTTTAATTTGCGAAATGCCAGCTTTTTTTCTTCTCTCCACCTTTGTCATTTTTTTCACCATTTTCTCCATTTTTCAGGATATGTGGTACCATATTCACACTATTTCACTTTTCCTTTCTGTCTTTCAAAGTCAAGGAACATTTGAAAATTGCATGGAGGAACACATAAAAGGAAGAAGGGAGGGAGAGAGGTGAAGATAAGAGTAACAGAAATATATCCAGGGCTTATCCATTTTATTGCTAACCTGGCAAAGATAAGAGGAAGAAAGGGGGGGAAATCTGATTTAATATATCAATATTGTTCTTTTAAATCCATAAGTAAACATTGCAGTCAGAAAACAGAAATTTAATCTGATTTCAAATTTTCCAGTCTAAAATATTTGGAAAAAAAAATCCCAAACTAATTTTGTTTCAGAAGCTGTTTTCAATGGAATGACATTTTACATGTGACAAATGCCATTTGGTTCGACTTATGAATTGGCCTGCATTATTCTGAAGGCTCCAAGGGAGCTGTAGAGCCATCGTTTGTGGTCTGTGTTAGTGTGGCTCTTGGACACTTCAGTAGTGGCCACATTTTCAATATCCAGTGGCACTTCATATTCCTAAGAGGAAAACTAACTTGTCCGTAAGACAGCGCAGCCTTTTAAACAAGAGAGTAAGTTTGTTTGAAGTAAAATGATGACAGAAATAGAAACCCCAGTACTTTATATGGAATAACGTTTCACTGAAAACGTTTTTTTATTTGAGTGGAAAGGGAAAAGAGTAAAAAGCTAGACTATGGATGAAGAGTGTGAAATTTTACAACTTTGTCCTGTGCCCCAGTGTGTTACCAGCCACAGGAATGGGTTGGGAGAACTCCTTACTGCACTGCTTATGCTGTTTCCTGTGGCCTCAGTAAATCACTTAACCTTTGTCCCTAGGTTTCCTTATCCAACAAATGGGAATTTTAATACTTAATTTTCTGCCTCAGAGGAGTGTTGTGAAATTTAACTAGTTAATGCATGTAAAATGCTTTGAAGCCTCACAAAATCACCAGGGTTTTTTTGTTTGGTTTTTTTTTTTTTTTGGTGTTTTTTTTTTTTAAAGGAGGAATATGAGAAATCCAGGGTGGAAATATATAAATAATATATATATATATGAAACAGTCTTGTGGGTTTTTTTTCCAGAAACAAGAGCAGACAAGTCGAATGTGAAATCAATGCTGCTGTAGAGTATAAGAACCAATGACTGAATAAATCTGCTTTGGAACACACCCTGGTAATTCACAATTCTATCAAACAATCTTCCATCTCCCCATTTTGAATTACTGGCATTTATGATGACTCCACCATGCGTTTTTCCTTCCGATTTTAACTCCTCTTTTAAAAACACAGGTTTGTGTCTGCCCAGACAAGTAGGAACATTCTCATCATGGGATATGCAATGAATTAATTGTTTGGTGGGGTTTTTTTCCATGAAAAGTTTTGCCATCCCAGTAATATCTTCTATAGTTTTCTTCCAGTGTGCTGTCAGCCCTACACTTATCAGGTGTCATTTCTTTTTATTCAATAATTATGCCATTTTCAGTAGTGCTGGATGAATGCTTCACAAAGCTGTCTACAAGTACTCATTCCAGCTCTTAAATAAACTAATTTCAACTCTGTTCATACATATTTCATGTACACTTTATCTGATCATTCTAGTGAATGATTTATTGGCAGGAATGTTTGCCCAAATGAAAGACCTTAAGGTTCAGGTAATTTGCAAAAATAGTGAAATCTGCATCACTAATAATAAAAATCTGTACTATAAACCATAAATGAACTCAGGATCAACCTGTTACCGTACAGAAACATGAAATATGAGCCAAGGTCCAACAAAATCCATTCTAATTTAGTTAATTTGCAATGAAATAATATTGAGCAAACGGCAGACTAGGAATGGTTTTTAAAACATCAGTATATTTCCAACAGGTAGTATATGAAGGAAAAACAACATTCCAGATAGTGCACACACAGAGTTGCAATTCATAGAATAAATCACCTGCAAATTGTTTGACCATTTATTGTAGTTGTCATATTTGGATACTGAATGTGGTACAACAGAAGTCAGGCTGTTTATCTCAGCAACACAGCAGAACAACCTATTGACAATGCACCGTTGTCAATAAGGTATCATCTGGAGAAAAGTTGATTTACCCACTGGATAGAAGATGATTGTAAAAGCCAGAGTTACTCATAACGTATTCCAATTGAATAACGTATATTTTTCTCTACATTTAGTTTCAATATGGTCATACCCAACTGATGCATGACTTATTTAGCTGAATTATTATTGATTAAAATGGGCAAAGAGAGATGATAACTGTACTGATGTGAGCTATTGCAGGGTGACATTTAAACTGTCAGCAGTGCTGAGAATCAACAAAATATTTCTATACTTCCTTCAAAGAAGTGTTCATATGTGTAGAATAGTTTAGAGAAGTCACAAGTGCTCCAAGGACAAGCAGTTTAGTATTTACAGAACCCAGATAAGAGTATTTTGTGACATTATTTGTAATTTTCAAATTTCAGAGTGAAATGAATAATCTCCAAGGCAAACAAGTACATTTCTCCCCTGAAAGAACAAAAGTTGAGCCCATTGAACAAGCAGGCCAAACAGCACAACCTTCTGTAATAGTGTGTATTTCCTCATATCCGTCTACATTCAGACTCCTACAAAGTGGTACATTTGCAAAGGTCCAAGAAACATTACCCTTCATAATCTGTCTTCTTTGATAGGAAATTAATCTGTCATTATAATTCCTTTCTCTCCTGTTCTCTTTCTCCTTTTGCAAGTCGTGGTTCTACACTACGTGACAGCCCTATCATATGGGGATTTGGCTAAGCCAAGAAGGCCATATCTGCAGAGAGAATACAAGTAGTTGGATGGTTCTGTTGCTGTCGGTGGGATTACTCGTTCTGAAGGTGACATCATTGCCTTGCAACAAGGAGGGCAAGGGACAATCCACAAGAAATGTTCAAAGGTTGAGGGAGGAGAAGAGACATTTAAATGTTTAACCGAGAGTTAGGCACCTAATGCTGCACCGTGAGGAGTCTGACAGCCTTAACCGCTCTCCAGCGTTCATGGCTTTAGGTAGTCCAGTGTTACAAGACAGCGGAGGAAAGGTGACAATTCCATGTTACTAAGGAGGAACGTGATTATTGTGGTCCTTAATTATGGGTTGGTGCTGTAAATCACTCCATGCAGGTTGAAATTATTTCAGTTGGAGGTGTAAAAGGAGCAATGTCCTACAGCTATTGGGGAGAATTCATCAACTCCCCCCCCTTCTCCCCCTCACCTCCCCTCATCTATGTTGTGGAGGGCTGGGTAAGTGTACTCATACACTGCAGGCAAGGTAGGAGAGAATTGCCTGGTCTGTGGCTCGCAACAAGGCTTAGATACTGGAGACATACTGGAGACCAGTTGCCTGAACAGCCAGGGATCTCGGTTAGACAACCAGGATATTTCAGTCCTTTACAGGCTTGCAAGTTTGACCAGGAGATGCTTTTGTTTCTAAATTTGGGCCCTGGTGGCTGATGCTTTTAGTTCCTACCTGATTTTATTATTTGTCCTTTTTAAAAGTGAGGAATGGTTTTATTCATAAACTAAGACTTAGATGAGGTTCATCAGGATTAATTTCTGCTGCAGCTGAAGGTGATGAGAGAGTGATGGTCACCAGGGATAACCTAGTGGGGGAAATGCCAGAAGTGGAGAGGCACAGGGGGCCCGAGGATGCGAATCACAGCAGGCAGCTAACCCCCCGGTTCTGAATCACCCTCTGAAGAAGCTGCCTTTTCCCACTGAATTAGGGGATGCTGGACGTGATCGGTTATGCTGAGGCTTAAGTTAAATCTTTCTGTATACTCCCTTTTGGTAGTCTCATGGAGGACTGGCCCTTTGGTTTGTGGCACCCTAGCAAATGCATGGTAAGAGTGCTGTGTTTATGGAGTCTGACCGTCTTAAATTCTGAAACATTCGGTTATTTCATTTCCTCCCAGAAAGAAACAAACAACATTTACTTCTTTCCTAGACCATCACTGCTGATTCTACTTAGCTCCTTCACAATTACTTGCAGCTGGAGCCATTAAAAAAAACTAAAACACCCTCTGCCTTTTAGATCATACACAAGATGAGGGCAGACAAATTACTCTGACTACAGTGGGCTGCAGCTACATTCATTTCATCCAATGCTATCTTCATTTCCTTCCTTTCCCACTTAGTTACGTAATGTGAAAATTGGCCTATTTTGGTATTACTATGATGATTTTGTGCTTCTCATTCTTCTCTCACATACTGTTGGCTGCCTAAGATGACCTCAGAAACAATCTGGTTAAAACAACATCAAAAAAAAGAATTAGCAGAAGGAAATGTTCCCTTGTAGTGGCAACCTTTTGGGGAAGAGTACCAGTGTAGCTCCTGCTTACTGAATGCTTTCTGAGGCTATGCTGGGAACGTGGGACACTCCTGCTTACTCTGATTAACTTCTGATTAATGTAAAGAATGAAAGGACTTTAAAAAAAAGAAAAAATATATGAGTTCTATTTCCAATTAATTGCTTTGTGTATGAGAAGCCAGCATATGGTACAAACAGGGACAGAAAAAAAATCTCCTTGGTATTTATTACTGCAAAAAGAATAAATGAGGCAAATTGCTATTCAGGCTGTAGCCTGGGTTGTATGCCCATCTATTCCTAAATGGTTTTGAAGTGGTAAGAGCTAAGATGGTGGCAGAGCCAGCTCAAGGCTTCTCAGTAGTGAAGGCAGAAAATTAGTTTCATTGATCCAGAAGTGAGGGGTAGGAACAATCACTCCGTCTGTAAGAAAGGAAAACCTGGACCTAGGTGAGAGAAGCAGGTGGATGAATCAGATCATGGTGCCCTCCATAAATTTGGCTGCTGCTTCTCAGTGGGCAGCTGTGTCTTCACAGAGGCACAGGCAGTGGGACCTGTGTCATTTCGCTGTGTCTACAGCGACCTGCTGTCCTATGAAACTGCCTTTTTTGCCCGTGTCTTCCCTCTTGACTGAACAGATTTTTGTAGCCCAATTAAGTGCTGTATTTGTGGTGTTTACGGCAACAGGCCAGTATATGGGTTGCTACAGTATTGCCTGTGATAGAGGAGGGCTATGTTCACATCATGGTTCTGCCAACCAGAGACTGTGCTAAAGTGGGAAAAGAAACCCAAACCCTCAAACCCAACCCTTAATTTACCTCATTCTATGGAATGTCAAATCTCGATATACATTATTCCACACCAAAACCTTAACCTTGAATATCTTTCCCACTTTAATTAAAATAGCTTAAAAAATACATTGCTAGTGTTCACCTACAGTATCACAGCCAAATTTCTATCCATGTATGTGACTGTGTTAACCTAAAGGACATGCAGGGAAGGCACATATGAGGCAGACGGGCTGTGGAAGAGCAAATACACGGTGAAACTCCAAAGGAAAACAAGCAGTTCTTTCTTCCAATGTGGTCTGTGTTGAGTCTCCTATTACTATTATGAAAGATAATATATGTTTGTATTATGGCAACATGCAGGAGTCTCAGTGAAACTGTAACTCGGCACTCTGCAGAGTGGGCTTTTAATATACACGTTCTATTCAAGTTTTCCCCCAAATCTACAAGCATACCTACAGCAGAGTCAGGACTTGAGCTAGGATTATGGGAATCCAGATCCTGCATGAAAAACTGAGGACAAAAGACATCCTGGACAGCTGTAGTTGATGAAGAGATCGTTTTGTCCATGTTCTTCCATTTGGGCAGAGGACCAGGTCTACCTGAAACAATTGCTGACACTTGTTTAATCTGTTTCAAAGTGATATTCCCATTTTTCTGACCTATCTGTCTGCACGATACAAAGAACTGAACTACTTCAATAAAGAAGTGAAATGAACTAATGAAAAACAAATAGCATACATATTTCATGGTCTGACATTTATCCACAGTGTAACACTTATTTGCATTACTCCAAGTCTATGCTATTCCCTCACTTTGGACTTCAGATGCTCCTACCACTACTGCTTATAAAAGACACTGGCAGGCACTATCCACAGTGTTACATACCTTTTAATTTTCATTTTTTTTAAAATGAACTAAATAACACTACTGCACTGTAACATACATCGGGAGTAAGGAACTGAGAATATGAAGGATGTAAAGTATCAAGTAAGTTGTTCCCTCTTGTCAGAGTCAGTAGTCTGGACATTATATTGGCAAATAACACTTATGATGAATTGCACAGCTCAATCTGCAGCTCATACATGTATATTGGAAAACTGAAGAGAATTAATGTGAGCAATTTTTTAATATTAAATTGAAAATGAGATATCTTTTTTGCCAACAGAATATTACGTCAAATTATTTTCTTTATTACATTTTTCTTCTGAATATGATTACTATTTTCCATTTTCTTTAGGAATGCACAATCCTATTGTTTCTCTATACTAACTATTTGGGCTTTCCTTTGATCTAGAGCAATTTCATTTAATTTAACAGAACAGGAGTTGAGTTCTCAAGCATTTTATCAGTTCCTTTGTGATGAAATCTGATCCAAAGTCCATGATTTCTGTAGAAAAATGTGCTGTTATTGACATGAATGTGCATTGTGTCAGGCCTTCACATTTCAGACATTTTTTATATGTCCTGACAATAGTTCTTGAACTGTGTAGACAGTACTGATGGATTATCCATTCTTCAGCATTTCCAAATGGAAACAAAAAAGTTGGTCAGAGAAAAAAAATCTTGGTCCCACTGTAGTCAAGGGATGTTCATTACAAATATTTCCAAATGCTTTTGTTTTGAACTATAATTCAAATATATAGACATGCTAGACTTCATTATAACATAAAAATTAATTCCTTTCTGACTGGAACTACCAGTGGTTGTCTAAGGATCAGTGAACCTGACTTGATTACATTGAATATAGGGTAGCCTCAGTCCAAAGCATAGTTATATTATATGTGATTAAATAGGATTATTAAGTGGGATCATTCCACATTCTGGTACCACAGGAAGTCGACAAGGAGGAGTGCACAAGAGTTCCTTCAGTTGTCCTATACAAAAGAAAGATTAGTGAAGGCCAAAGATAAGTAGAACTACAAACATCTGCCAAACACATACTGGTCAGACCTAGAAGGGGCAATAAGAGATCAAGAGATGTGAAACTAATGCCAGTTGTATGTTTGCTTAGCTGATTTTAAAGCATTTGATTAGGAGGAAAAAAGTTTTGACTTGAAGATGGGATGTCCACCATCTTTAGTTGACACATTACGTTCTTGCTTGATGTGGTAATGTGAAAAAAATATAGAAGTGATTTGTACTCCAGAAAGGAATAAGGTAGCAGGTCTGTGCTTGCTTTATCTCTTTAGTATACTAACACAGATGACCACAAAGAGATACTAGAAAGTGAAATCAAAACAGACATTAGGTTTGTTAATAATTTAAGGAAAAGTACTGATTGCCCCATTCAGAGAGGAATTAAAAGCTTGGGGCAGGGGACTGTATATCTGACAAGGGCAGAACAATACCAAGGGTTCTAACAGGAATGAAAGCTTTGATAAGTGAAGAGCTCACTTACGTGCATAGCCTTAGTCAAGAAAATTCACATGAATGGGATTTTCAGAAACAAATAGAAATTATGAAGTCAGACCTGGGAAATCCACTATGAATCAAGGCTCATGAACTGAAGGCTCAGCTTGAATGCAAATAAGGAAAAAAAAAATCACTTTTCTGAAGGAAATTGTGTGGAGAATAGCCATTTACAGAGGTAAGAGCAGGATCTGGGACAGAACCTATAGACCTTCAAAGTTCCCCGTTCACAGCAGCAAGCAAGAGCCACAATGGTCCGCAGTTCTGTTAATTCCTCTGTGTCCCTTGCCCAGTTCATACACATTTGCTCTTTTTCCTTTCATACACCCTCAGTGACAGTCTTCTGTAGGACTGTCATTTTAACTATGTGCCCCATATTTTAGGGTCTCTTGTCATACCAATTTTTCCAATATTCAGTCAATCAGGTAACAAGATTAGTAAGAGACAACTGGAAGAGATTTGGTTTATCATGCCACTAACTCTCACATTGACAAAGATTGATGATAACGATGTATATATGCACACAAATACCTGGTGACTTAAAGGAGAAAAAAGCTGGTAAAATCCTAAACAATATCTAGAAAGAAACACATGAATGAAAATTTGGAATTCTCTGAAAAAATCCATAGCGAGAAATCATGTTTTGATGCAAGAGAAGAAGGAAAAACTGTACTAATCTAAATGTGTCATTACAAATAAAGCAAACATATGTTCAAATAAAGGACAAATAGATATTGTATGATCTAAAATAAAAGTCACAAAAATAGAAGCTTAATGGCTAAAAACATCAGAAAGAAAAGTATGTCTGGTGATGTTGAGATGGTTTCTCCCATCAAGCTGGAATCAAAACACAGTAGATGGGAGGTGGCAGTATTATTCAGGATGCAGTAAATGTTCAATAAATGTTTCTGTCCCTGCATTTGGAAATAAGGGGAATAATATCCTTCTGTTTGATGAAGGTGATGAGTTATATTACCAGCCCTCTTCATTGCTGATGGAAAAGCAAAACCAGCTCCTAGAAACTAAACACCTTTTAAATCTGTGGGAGAAAGAATGATTTCACTGCTCAGTTTTGGTGTTTGATTGACAGGATGTTCTGTAAATGTAATGGACTTCTGCAAGACCTTTGAATCAGTGGTGCATAATATTCTGATTACAGAGTCGATGCTACGCAACGTCAATAAAGAACATGTTAAATGGATTAAAAATTGGCCAAATGACAGGTCCCAAAATTGCAGTCATCAGTGGTCAATGGTCAATGCTGAGTTGCTGTTGAGTAGCTGTGTCCTAGTGGTGGGAGGTTACCATAAGGATCAATGCCGGGCCAGTGTTGTTCAGCATTTTCAGAGCTGGGAATCAGTGACTGGGAAGTAATGAATTGCAGCTGTGGAAGGTTCTAGATGACCGAGACATTGTGGAGGCAAGCACACAAAGTGATCCGGATCAGTTGTAGCTGAGCTTATTCAAATGAACTGTTTTGAATACAGCTAACTTGTCTGATCCAGGAAATAAAATAGAGCTCATGACAAGACAAGGGTGAGGATAGGGGAAGCCCATAGCCTGGAAACAATGCAACTGAAATAGAGCAGTGCTTGAGAGAAATAGCTCTCAGAAAACTTCCAGAACAACTGAAAGCCTGAAGGAACTCCTGCCATCCTTGTGTAACTGAAGGGAACAGTGGATGTGAATGGGAAAGTGATCTCACATTTACATATGGACTTGGCAAATGGGTGTAGAGACACCTAGAGTTCTCGTGGCCATGCTTTTTTATTTTTTTTTTTAAAAAAAAAAGCTAAAATATTGGAAAAATTGCAGAAAGAACCACAAAAATTATCTGAGTACAAAAGTGAGTGATTTAGTAAGAACAATCTCTTAAGCTGATCAGAACAATGGGATAAGATTTGATCACAGGTGGTAGAGAAATGTTTGGTACTAAAGGACCTCTTAATTAAGAGGGGAAAAAAGCATAACCATGGCCAAAGGCTGAAACTAGACTCATTCGGATAGAAAATAAGGTGCACGTCTTTAACAGTGGTGGTGGGGAGGGATAAATTGCCACAACAAAGCACCGTTTTGGGGGATCTTCAAATCAAGACCTTAGGTCTTTTTTGAAGATGTACTTTAATCAAACATAAGTAATTGATCTTGATACAGAGTAATGCCGATGGATTGCAAGGGCCTAGGACATGTAAGAAATGAAGGTTAGATTTGTAGTGGTCTGACTTTGCACTCAATGAATATATGACTTAAGGTCTCCAAAATTTCAGCTGTTGTGAACTTTCTATGAATTTGTGTTCTGATTTGGTTCCGTTCTTATTTTATGCAAATCAGTTACCTCATACCTTTTAAAAAAACCCAGCTGTGGTTGGTAAGAGCCTCTTAAAAACATAAACTGAGAAGGGAAATGACTGGATATTAGCCACTGGTTACCCCTTACTATTAAAAGACACTCCACCCCTCCCCATCCCTTGTGCCACACAAATGCTAGGACAACTGTCTCAAAACTCAAGTCAGGGAAGATTCTGGCAGAAATCCTGGACCTACCAAAGTCAGGGTTTGGTGAAATCCTGCCTTCTGAAGTGATCAGCAGTATGTCTATGTACTTAATTATCTTTTTTTTGGGGGCGGGGGGGGAGGGGGCGCTAATTTCATGTTGCCGTTTCTGTCTCTGCTCCCACTTTTTTTTATCCCTCCTGGTCCCTTTATTTCTATTTGATGTGTTAAGTTCTCCATGCAAGGCTTTTTTTCTTGGCATAACTAGATCCCATTGTAAAGAAGAAGAGTTTCCTAGTCCTCATATTACCTAGCTTCATAACAGTACTAAAGCATGGAAAATTTCAGATGTGTTTGTGGCATGTAGCTGATTTGATGATCTTATCTAATGTGATATTATTACTGTAGCCTACAGACTATGATTGCCTGTCTCTACATGCAGATAGTGATGAAGCAGTGAACAAAAGCTTTCTAAGTGAGGGAGGAGACATGGTACAATCTGAAATTGTTAACCATACCGTATAACAAAAAGTAAGAGTTCCAAGTCTGAAAACAGGATATAAGATTACAATTTGAAAGGAAGATAACAAGGTGTGGAATTGCCTACAATAGAATATTTTTTTTAAGAGCTTGCCTAATTTAACCCCATAATCCCATATGTGAGCATATCATTGCACAGTATCCTTTCTAAACAAGTAGTTGTTGCTGAAGAGAGATGAACTGTGGAGCAGTTAACATGAAGAACGCCCCTCCTTATTCACATGTGAAAGTGTAGAATTGGGTCAGATTTTGGGATGAAATCACATTTGTCAGAAAGTGGAGTGTTGGCAGCGCTTTCACTATTTGCACAATTACTGGATACAGGTCAAATTTAGGAAAGGGATTTTACTGAAAAAATAATTACCTCAGTTCTAATTAGAAGACTTTTTTTTTTTTAAGTGTAGTTCCAGCATTACTATCTCATAGTGGTGAAAGGAAAAGCCCTTCTTTCTAGAGGTTACCTCCCTTCGTTATGGAATCACCTACTGGTGCCGTCTTCCTGTATGCCTTGGGCTGATGATAAAATGCCACTAAGCAAAGGAGTTCTGTATGCAGCTCCTTGATATTCCAGTTAACAGAATAACCCAGGCTTGGTCTCCAATTTGTGTAGTCTTTTGACTTGTGCAACCCTGAGTGGAAGGTGAAAGAGTCCAGTGGTACGGCAGGGTACATTTTGCGGCTGCAAGAAGAAGCCGCAGCTAAGATGAATCACTGTATCCTTATTTACATGGATTCCCTTGCTACTGCCTCCTTTAGCGCTGTTGCTGATAGACCTTGAGCTGCGCCAGGGAGTTACTATCAGGACCTGAGGGAACCAGGCTAAGCCCTGTGATGGATCTAATTCTCCCTGTTCCACACTTCCTCTCGTTTCTTTAGATTATGCTTTGATGCCGTTAAGGTGTGCCTATAGATACATAATATGCTTTGCATAGGCGGGTGTGGTATCATTTCCTCTGTCCAGCTTTGCTAATGCAAATTGACAACGTACAAAATTCTTATTCCAGTCCTCTAAGAACCTCATTAGAAAAGAAACTGGAAATATATCTCCTTGAACAGAGGGTCCACGAGGCTGATGCAAGCCCAGAAACGGAGATACTATAGCAGCATTTTTTAAGTTTCCAGAAATGACCACTCACCTGAGTAGTGCAGTCATAGGGAAGCACAAGGAAATTTAATTCAGCTGCTTCTAAGATGGGTAGAATGATTAGTCACCTGTTGCCCACTTAAGAAGAACAAATGGGTGAGTTTTTCCAGTATAGATTATTT
Source organism: Egretta garzetta (assembly GCF_000687185.1). Taxonomy (NCBI): domain Eukaryota; kingdom Metazoa; phylum Chordata; class Aves; order Pelecaniformes; family Ardeidae; genus Egretta; species Egretta garzetta. The sequence continues at coordinate 2,714,027 of NW_009259976.1, forward strand.
ACTTGGGAAAATCATTGTGCTCAGACCTTAAAGATAAATTTAATATTGAAATCTAACTTTTTTAGAAGTTTTAATTTAAAAGCAGCTATTCAATATGGTTAGGATATGGGAAAGGGTAGTCCAGACGATGGAGGTGAGAAAAGAGTTACAAAAGCCTTTCCTTTTAGGTGAGCTCTAGGAAAGTGCTTACATTCAACAAGAAGCTGCCAACAATGTTCGTACTCAGCAACTCTCCCTCTTCTGAGAATTGCAGTAGATCCACTGATAATAGCATTTATGCTTGAGCACGCAGCACTGACTTAAGGTTAGTGCTTATGAATATATTAACGTGCCTTTCAAATTGTAAGGAACACAAGGACTTTAAAATAATTAAATGTATTTAAAAGTCTACTGCTCGTTTTATATGTGAGGTTAGTTATTTGGGGATTTTCCTCTGATGGATTTACGCTGTAGCACAGTTAATCGGCGGGCTGCACACAAAATGGCTGTTGCATGGAAAAACCCACGAGTCAGGTGCCACTGAGCACTCCTTGCAGTTGTGGTCTTCCATTGCATGCCCAAAGTTTAGAAACTAAACTGAGAAACTTGAACTGAGGACTGCTGAACAAAGAACGTGATGAGCTGGCCTCTTTTTCTTTTTTAAAGTTTTGTTTTACAAAGAAAGATTGAAGCTGTTCTTTCTCCTTCATAACATGTGGAAGGTGAATCATAAAGGTCTGCCTTGGAGGGCATCTGAATGCCAGTGGTTTGAGCCTCAACGTTTGGCTCTAAACCTGAAAATATTTTTGAGGTGTAGGCATAATACTAATACCTCTAATTTTCCCAGGGAAGCAGGTTTATTTTCTTCATCCAAAAAAAAAAAAGTGCTTTTTCAGACAGGCAGCTTCATGACATTATCAAATCGTAAATAAATGAAATAAATCTTGTAGCAACTTTGGAAACCCATACAGTGTATTTGATTGCTTCTAAGTGCCCTGTTAAGGCTTTCTGATCTTCTTCCAACCTATAGAAGTGATTTGGGGATAGGGTGACCCAGCATTTTTCTGTACACGTCTCACCAGAACAGGAGGACTGAACATGATTTGTTCACCTGCATGCTCCTGTGATGTAGAAAGTATTGTCAACTCTGTGATTATCGTGTGAAATGAAGTTGTGAGGCTGAAGCACAAAATTCTGTGCCTTCACTGATACATCAGCAGTATGAAGAGGATGATACCATTTTTCTTGTGCTTTGTTTTGCCTCTTTACATTACAAGGTCCCAGAGGTATGGGTTGGTGCTGATCATGGACATCACCATGTGCACTGGAGCCCAGTCACAAGCAGAACTTCTAAGAGTTATTATGGAACAAATACTAAATAGCATTGTTGAAGAAATATGGACTGCTAAGAAGTGAAGGAAAATACTACCTCTTCTGCTGTGACGTCCAAAGTAAAAGAGCTTATGTGCTCTTTGCTTTTCTCCCTATGAGAAAAGCCTTCACTAACCATTTCAGAGCAGGACAGCTGACCTTCAAAAGTAAATACGATTAAAGCTGAACAAATCAGGTAATTACAATAAAAACATGACTTGACAAGCAGCCTCTGGACAGAATTACAGTTCTATACACAGCCTTCACATTCAATTAGGATGACTGGAAATGGTAAAAATATTTATTTTACTTTATATTTGTGGGACACTTGTGTTTCTAAGCTATGTTAGAGGTCCTTAGAAAAGAAAAAATAGTTCAACTTAGATACTGAGTTCTTGCATGCGTCACTGAAAGGGAGCTTAGCAAGGTCTTACTACCTCTTCTCCACCCAAGTCCCTTGCGACAGAGGACTTCCCTCCCTAGCACAGCCCTCTTCCCTCTCCCACTCTCTTTCTGCATCCCCTTGGCAGCTCAAAATGGGCAAGTCTGCAGAGCCACGCAGAGGGAAGGGGCATGTGCCTGTTGCCAGCCTCTCCCTTCTTTTCTCACGGGGGAGAAGTGCAGGTAGCAGCTTCCCAGATCCAAGGGAACACACAGACAGATAATGTGAATGGTAAGAACCAGAGATGGCAAAACACTAAGTCCAGAAAAAGAGCAGGACACAAGATTAATGCTATAGTATTAGCCCATTGTAGTATTGGTGTCAGCACTGAGAATCAAGAAACACTTCACTGTCACCTGTCATTACTGCATTGCCCAAGCTGCGAGATTTTGCCAAACTAAGGACAAGTTGCAAGGTCTGGACAAAAGTGCTAAGCAGAAAACTAGGTGATCCATGATGCCATATTACAGCTCTGTGCATTAATATCTTGGATGACTTCAATGCTTTTAAAGATCAGATATTCCCTGTTGTGATAAAAGTCCGTGGTTATTGAACCCTCTGAGTATCCCTTTACTTTGAAATTCTTCCCCCATGTTGACGATGTGCAACATTTCACTCTGTAGAAGAAAACTGAAAAATCCAAGTAAGTAAGAGAAGGAGAAAATATGCTGAAAGCCCTGGGGGATCTTGCACTGCTGCAGCATGTGCAGTAGTGCACATGGTGAGGAGCCCCAGGGACAGGTCCTGGCTCCAGCAGGAGCAGAATAGTAGGAGATGAAGCAGAGGGGGAAGATCCTTTCCCCACACAGCGCACTGCAATCTCACTGCCCAGGGGCTCGGAGCAGAGTGAAGCTTAATGGCATCATGATACGCTGCTTTCTGGTGAAATGCTCAGATGGAAGCACCCTCTCTGTGGAGACAGAGAATTGAAATCCAGAATGTGCCACTGGAAACATGCAGGTCAACCCTGAAACACAAGGTCAGAGAGGAGAATCAGCACTCCCTGGATCTACAGGACATCAATGAATTTCTGTGACCACTGTAGATCTTAAGCCACCTAAAAAATTTGGGACAAATTCCTATAGAAGCAACTTCTAAAAGCCCTTCAGTCCCACTGAAACCAATTTGAACAACACCCTGTAAAGCACAGAATGCTAAAGCCTACAGTCAGGAGCACACCGTAATCCAGCTTAAAAAGATTAGGTAGGTGAGCTGCTCTGGTGAAATCCCTGGTGCTACTTCCATGCATAAAAGTTTAGCAGGATCAGGCATATGATAGAGCCAAGTCCCAAACAGGCAGGAGACCTGGGATGGTTTGGATGAGTCTGGCAGAAGGACCCGCTTGTGTGGGACTTGCTTGGGGTCCAAGTCACAGAGAAGTGTCTGCAGGGCTGTATTTATTAGCAGCATTACTGTAGTGCCTTGGAGGTCAAGTGCCATTCTGTCCTGGACTGTGAGCCACGGCACAAAGATGCCTGAGCTGGTGGAGACCCAAGCTGGCACATTCGTGTGGCACAGCTCCGTGCCGTACAGCTCCACCGACGTGGATCCCAAAGCAGCGTGGTGACATTGGCATGGCATGGCACCAGGCTTGCCAGAGACAGGTGAGAGGCTGGTGCTTTTTCAGTGACGGAAGCACAGCACTAGGCTGCTGTAGCTGGGCTGCCTCTGCTCCCAGCAGGAGCTCAGGTGCTACTGGCCTGAGCATCTCCGCACAGTGTGAAAACATCTAGTTACAAACCAGAACCCCCCTGTGCAAAGTACTTGACAAACACAGCACAGAAAGATACCTTGCCCCAAGGAGTTTACTATCTAAATAAAATGGAACTAGTGTAGAGCACACATTGCTCAGTGCATAAAGCAGTGCTTGTCACTTTTTCTGCCAGCAATGTGCCAGAAGTCAAGCTATTAAATTGCAGTTAGCAGATGGTCTAGGTACTCCCATTGCTTTTGCAGAATACCACGCAGCTACCAGAGCTCTTCATCATACACCTGACTCCATCAAAAATCCATAGTTATATCCTAAAGAGAGAGATAATATCTCCAAGCTCAATGACTTATATGCCCCTCATTAATATACCCTTTATTTTCAGGGAGCTCCCATCTTTTGAAAGGGTGAAGATTACTTGAGGTTTCAATAAATGAACCACTGCAAAGGAACATGTTGCCTTTCTCCTCCTAAAAAGACACTATTTATATCAATAATCCCATTGCGGGTGTTACCCCAAGCCTCAGAACAGAACAGTGACAAGTTAACCAACCACTTTTGTAATAACATTTACTGCCCTTTATGAAGTTAACAAATCTATTTTTCAAATTTCAGTCATTTAAAATACAAAGGCAAAAGCCATTTTTTCATATGATAAAATGTAGCTGCTGCTGGAATCAAAGTCAACCACATTTTTTTCATTAATTTGATTATTCTGAAATGATTGATAAGATTAATTAAAATTGGCTTGATTCAGAGATCTTCAGAGGACCCGTCTACACAACTCCTGCAATTTCCACTTGAATAAAAATGGAACAGCATCTATAGGGAGACAGATATACCCAGCATGCCTCTTTTCCTCTCTAACTGTATGATAGTTATTATGCCTATTATTCTCCTTGTGAAGCTTCAGTCCATCCAGAATATTTTGAGATTTTTTTTTAGTAGGGTGTAGAAGGGAAAAAAAAAACAAACCTGTGAGAGAAAGAAAGAAGGAAAGAAAGGAAGGAAAAGGAAAGAAATAGAAAAAGAAATAAAAAGAGAGAAAAAAGAAAGGGGGACAGAGATAAAGAAGGAAAGAAAGAAAGAAAAGGAAAGAAAAATTAAGTATCATTTCGACCAATTAAAAAAGCTCAGCTAGTCTGCATTGAACCTTTCGGGGAACAGATAATTTCACCTCCCTGAATGTAATGTTAAAGACTTCCTTTAAAGCTGTGAATAAGCATAGTTCCTTTGTCCCTTTCCCCCCTCCCTTTCCTGGCTGTGATCTAGAGTTAAGTGTACCTAATAAACCAACAGTAATTGCATTAATAAAATCAGGCTTGTATTACCAGATCAAGGCTAAAGTCTTCAATGTTATTCACATAAAATGTCATGCTTAGGGAGGACTTAACCCACTCTCTGGGGCCATGGATGTTCTTCTTGAGTACATCCAGGAAAACCTGGTAGCAGGCATTTATTTTCCGATTTCACGGCGTGCCCTGCTGTTGGCTACTCTTCGGTGTAACTGCCCTGCTTCTAGAAATAAAACAACCTGTGGAAGGGCATGGGTGGCACATAATTCCCACCACTGCCCTCCCTTGGAGTTTTTTTCCAAAATGCATGCTCCCCAAGATGATTCGTTTGTAACATCTCAGTAGAATCAGACTATTCAGACAAATCTCAGTGATCATCCAGAAAACATAATCAAATAAACACATTGCTATACCCTGGCACTGTTATGATAGGTAAGGCCAAATTTCAGGTGTGTGCCTAATTTAAAAAACCCCAAAAATTCAGTTGACTGCTATTTAGTAAATGGGCTTCAGTGAGCTTTGGTATTAAACACGCATGTAGGTGTTCTACTAAACGGGGTCCCATAAATGAACAATGTATTTAATAGGTATCACAGGGGAAAAGTAATGCTGATTAAAGAAGTAAAAAGAAACAAACTACCCCTTCAGGTGGCTGAAGTTAACATTATTGATTAACTAAAACAGCTCTTGGTCTATCTAATGTTGGTAGTGCCAGTCATTAAACATTATAAGGCAGTGGAAACCTGTTCCTCATCCAAAGGGAATGGGAAGTTTTGGCATTTACTTTACTAGGCCCATAATTTTTCTCAAGGCTTTTCTCAGCTGTTCCCGCACTTAGAGTAATGCACATGCGTAACAGATGTACTTTACGCTACCACAGCATTACAGTTTAGTCAGAGTGCACATTTACATTTCTCTTTACAGTACTGGGCAAGGATTTCCATATCTGCATGAGTCTACTTTTTGTAAGCTCATGTACAATGTAGGCCAACATTTGCATGTGAAAAGTCATCAAAAATCAGGAGGAAAAGTGCCTACCTCAGTCATTTTTAAATAACTCAGGCCATTAATTGGTAACCTTTGTTTTTCCTACTTGCACAGCCATAAATTAGTTTTATGGATTAAGTATATTTGAACTTTTAAAAATGCTTTTATAGCTTAGAAAGCAAAACTGCAATCACACTTCAAAAACAGTGGAGAAAAGGTGGGGGGAGGGCAACTGATTAGGACTCTAATCTTGCATCTTGATTACAAATTGTTACTGGAAAAAATGAGTATAGTTAGTAGTTGCAGTACCAGCTCAAAGGTTCATGGAAGAAAATATTAGTAAAATCAGTTTTCAGAATGAAAAAATGCAATGTGTCATTTGTTTATAAAGGAAAGCTTTAAGTAACTAACAGCCATCAGCCGGCTGTATGGCACATTATCAGTTAAAACATGGTTTTAGCTTAGGGACAGGGTTTAGTGGTGGGATGGCAGTGTTAGGTTAACTGTTGGACTTGGTGATCTTAAAGGTCTTTTCCAACCTAAACGATTCTGTGATTCTGAAACAGAGAATACAAGAAACCTCTGGTGTTATGATAAAATTGTAGCTTCCTCAAGTGCCACTTAATGATTTCATTACTGCTTCGATGTCCTCACTTATGGAGGCCTAACATGGTCTTTTAAGCACTGGAGCAATCGCAGGTTGTCTTCTGCTTTCCTGACAGGTGTGGTGTTGACTGATGCAAAATGCATCTGTGGCACTTGGGACTTAGAACCAGAAGGTCCGGCCCATGGGAGAGTGTCATGCTGGTGGGGATGGACTTGTATGCTGCATGGCTGAGGTTTTCCAGGAGCAGGTTGTGGCTCAGAAGGCCTTGACTTCTGGTTTCTGGAAGGAACCAGAAGAGAAGAGGTAGATTCTCAGGCAGTAGTTGCTCAGCACTTAAAACATGGTACTGTTCAGTCTTGTGCCATGGGGCTCTGCTGGCTTTGGAACATCTCTGAACATCCTAATCATTCACACAGTATTGGTATGAAGCAAAATGGTATCACAGTAGCAAGGGAACTGTAGACATCATCAGAGTTGCTGCTAGTGCTTCCTACAGAAGTTGTCTAGAGGAGGCTCTCACTACTGCTGAAGAAAAACATTCCTGAATTCCCTACCCCCTTACCCAAATCACACGATTGAAAACCAACCAGCCAATGAACACCAGAGTTCCCTTTGCTTGCCTTGTGCTTTACAGCCTTCGGTTCCCATTTCCAACTTACCTTTTCAACCATGAGAAGGAAATGCTTTAAAAGAATAAACCATGAATGTTTTGCATAATCGCATGACTCCAGGAGATGGAGCTTTAACAATACGATTTCTGGATGCATCTTTAGTAACTTCTGCCTCTCTCACTACCCTTGGTTTGAAGCAGGCCGTAGCTTTGGTCCTGGATTCTCTTCTACCAGGGGAGACAAAAGATATGTTTTTCACAGCTGTGAACAGTTAGAGAGCTTCCCAGACCAAGCAGCACCATGTGGACAGAATTGAAGATATTTCCCCAGCCATGACTGCCTTGCAGAGCAGTTTCACAGGCATATTTTTCTCTCCCCAGCATGGATCTCCTGCCCTGAATTAGAGCTCAAGAAATTCCAGAGGACATCTAAAAATCTCCTTCTGCTCCACACTGGAGAGAAACCAGATGGAGAAAGTCCCTGGTGGCATCAACATGAGGGAAATAAGGGACCTAGTAACTGTCCCTTGGCAAACACTTTTAAGTCCATAGTGGGTCTCACCATCTCGGACAAGCATGATCTACTTCTCTTGACCAGAGCATGTTGTTTCAGTACACTTTCAATCTGGGCTCTTTGGTCCCAGACTTTTGGCACATAGAAGGTAAAGTGAGTAAGTGGGATCAGTGCTGCTCCCTCACTGTAATACAGTTGCTTAAGCTTATAATTTTTCACCAGCTTTGTAAAGGCTGTGGTTTATAGTTCACCTCTTCATAGACTCTGTGAAGCGTGTAACACAACAGCTTCTCAAAGAACTTCTATGCCATTAGCCCATACTTCAGGAGAAAACATAAATGGGACCAAAGGAAATACTGGAAAAAGCATGTGCACTCACTTACCTGTGTTTTCTCCCCATCCTTGAGCATTCATCTGAATCTTTTAAGGGTTTCAGGATCTTGCCTTTCCCCTTGCATATAGACCTGTATGGATTTCCCTTAACCACCTGGCATCCCATCTTACTCCTGCAGCCACTGAGGTGGCTGAGCATGTCTCTCTCTCAATAAATGAGAGGACAGGAGACCTTTCCTTCGTAATCACTAGATTTGTCAGATAATCAGTTACTTAGTTACCAGCTCATGAGGGCAGGTGATTTTTCTGGGTGGCAGCCAATTCCTCACCTAGGAGTAACTTTGTGCGAAGAGATGATAATAGAGGCTCAACAACTTTCTGCTGTTATCTCTGTCTTCATCATGTAGAATTCTAGTCCAAGGAGGAGATCACAAGGATAGCTATCCAACCCATTCCTAATGCATAGTTTGATTCAAAAAAAAAAAAAAGAATCTGTGTTTCTCAAATACCGATGCAAAAACTCACTGCCTCAAAGAGGAAATTATTTATATGGTGAGGGATTCTTGCAGCTGTTGTAGACACCCTACTCATACACCTCTAGGTTGATTATTTTGTGCAGATGAACATTTTTACCTGATTGGACATGTTTGTATCTTGGTGCAGCATAAGGCTGATAGACCTTTTCATCAGTCAAATTGAATCAATCCATCAATCAAATATTGGTGCATGACTAGCAAGTGAAATCTATCCTTAGTCTGTCAGTCTTTCATTCCTCCCTATCTTCAAAGTTACCCACTCCTACAGACCAATTAATCCAGAGGCTGACAGTGGTACTCTTGCTTTGATTTCTTTGTGACAGAGTATCCAAAAGTATTTCTTGGCTTGTTCTAGCACTTACTTTCCTTTGCTTAGTGGTTCAGCAACAAACATGCACACTATTGCTAATTAATATGTTTGAAATTCTACCCTGGCCCACAGCACTAAAAAAAAAAATCTCAGAAGTCTTTGACTGCAGTAGCTATTAATCAGCCCTAAGCCTTTGCATTTGTCCTAATTCAAAGCATTTGTTTCACAACATATTTTCTGCATACCACACCAGTGTTGATCAACGTAGGTTTCAAAATTCTTGTTTATTTTATTTTACAGCATGTCAGTCTGGGAAGTTAGACAAAAAAGCAAAAAAAAAAAAAAAAGAAAAAAAAGGCTGTTTATTTGTCTCATGCTGGGGAATTTCAGACTCCAGCAGGGTTCAATGGAGTGTATGTCACCATCACAGAGCGTGCTAAGGAGGCATACTGAGTGGGAGCTGGTGATGAGAGAGAAGGGGCAGAAGTCTGCGTTTGGCAGCTGAGAAGACAGAAAGGAAATCAAACAATACTCTTTGCAGAGAAGCCTCTTTCATGCCGTACAATGGATGCAAGTTATTCTTGGCCTGCACTGTCCATTCTGCTGCATGAAGGGAATTAGCCTCTTTCCACAAAATGCAACCCTACCATGCACGGAAGGTGTCAGCTCCGCAGCAGCTCTGCTTGGTGGCCTCTGCAGACCTCAGGGAAGACACTGGGACTGTCTCTAAACTGAGAGACTGCCTGGGATATGGGGAGGAGCAGTGTAATGCATCGTTCTCATCCAGCTCTGTAGTACTTCCCTGAGAAAAATGAATAATACAACACATTATGCGGATACAGACATCCCAGGGCTCCTGACGTGCTAAGGGTGGATCTAGGCAGCCTCCTTCTAAAATTTTGCAACCAAAGTAGAGGGAAATTTGAGATGTTTTCTTTGCCTCAGATCTCTCCCACACACATTGACTTTCTGGATAAAGGCTAAAACACTGCTGTGAGCAATGACTTATCCCTGCCTTTTTCAAAATACTCCTCCATAAGAATGATTTTTGCCCCTGCAATTAACTGGATTTAATCAAATGGCAGGTATTTTTTGAAGTATGCAGGCATGCTGATATGTTCTGCAGGGTCTTCTAGCTCTAACCCTCACTGTGCAATAATACTGTGTTGTTCCTGCAAATGAGAGTATATTTTTAAGGAAAAGGTACCTATCTATTTCCAAGAAAGTGCAACTGTGAGGGAAACATAACTTAGCTGCAACTGATCTTGCTCCACCTATTTCTTTGATGAGATACTTGAAGAAGGCAGAAAAAAAAAATCAGAACTTTATTTGAACAAAAACTAGAAGCTTTTAAAAGCAGATATGCTAAATCGATAGCAGATTAAATATAAAAAAAAAAAGAAAAGGTTTAAATCCAACTCTGGTCTTGCCCACTTTGTCCATGCAGTTTCTATGTTTGGGCTGCAGTGACTCACTGTCCAGCAGCTAAACCTGCCCGATCTCCTGGAAAAGCCTTCACATCACCTCCGAGGCTGCCGGCTCCCATGTGCCCCACGGCTCTCCTGCTCCCCTGAGCAGGTTCGGCAGCTCTCTCCAAACAGGAGCCATTTCCCCCACCCACCCAGAGCCCATCTGACCTATTCTTACTAGAATTTATGATAACTTAGTACAGATAAATCAACCAGATACTCCCCTTCACAGCAACACGGTGTAGCCAGCTTTCTAAATGGTGCTTTCACCTCACCTTGGCTATGCAAGAGTTTTCTGACTTAAACGGCAGGAGATGTTACTTTTTTGGCTGATTTCTCCTCCTTCCCTCCTGTGGGAGCACTCAAGGACAGAGGACTTATTGGAGGTTGGAACAAAACAGTCTTATCTGTACCATATCACTGCTTAGAGCAAATGTTTCTAGCTTCTGATTCCCTTTTTCCCTAAGGTAAGTTTAACTCTCACTTAGTTTAGGCATTTAGTTTGCATTTGCTTTTTTCCTTCCCTAAAGGTGCCCAAAAGTGAAAAATAATGCTGCGTCCCTGCTCCCTTTTGGTGTAGGCAGATCTCTGCATTTTTATCCAAAAAGAAGAGGAGGAATGAAAAACTGGTTGATTTTTTTGTAGGACTTGTGATTTCTCTCTGTTGTCTTGGAAGACTCAAACCGTGTTTCAGAGGACCACTAGCAGGGATATCATAACAAGGAAAACCTGAAATTCCTCAGGCTCAAGATGCACTTGCAATGTGACAGTGTCTTTAACTTTGCTGCCATTTTCTCCGTACCAAAACGTCCATCTGGAGTTTGAACACAGCTTACGCATCTACTTAAACAGCTGATTCACTGATATTTTCATCTTGAACCTTTCCATGTCCCTTGCAAGAGAATGAGGGGTTTTATGCCTCTGCATCTGTTGTCATTATGTTACAATTCCAGTAAACTACGCTTTGGAAAAGTCTACCAGTCAAATGGGCTATTAGACCCTCATTTCTCACATGTACAGTAAAAAAAACAAAAAAGGAGGAGAGGAAGAGAGGAAGAGAGGTTGTGAATAGGAAAAGAAAGGGAAAGGAAAAAGGAAAGAATATTTGAGCTTGATTTTCCTGATAATTAGGGTGTAAAATCTGGTGCAGGAGTTATTTTTGAAAAGAGATCATTTAGGACAAAGAAGAAGGGAGGGGAAGGGGAAGGGAGACCTATATTGTTTTTATTTTTCTGTTCATCTTCAGAGTTAGTGTTACTCAGTGTATAGGTGCAACGTACTGACCCACATCCAGAATTAATACATGATCCTACTAATACTCAGTACTTAATTCTTGCACAGAATATTTCTCCCCATAGCAGTAGATCACACAACAAATGGCAAAGTTTGGTAAACAAGTCTCATCTCTTAGTTATGGAAAATGGAGGTTTTGTTGGTAAACCAGCAAATATAATCCAGATTTCCTAGTTCTCCACATTGGTGTGTGTACCTCCAAGACCATGAAGCACTACAAAAATCAATGAACTACATAATGTAATACGGCTGTAGGACTGTCTTACAGCTTGTCCTTGACAGATGTTTGTATTGACAGCAAACAGCCCAAACGACAAAGCCTGCACCATGACAATTCCACAAAATCACTTAAAAAACAAAAAGAGTAACAATCCTCAGGGCTCCAAACCTTCCAAATTAAGGAATTAAAATCCCTATAAAATGTCTAACCCCGGAGGCTTTTTACTGTAGAATTATCACTGGTAAATATATAGATTATTTAATTAATCCACTTGGTTTTAAGTTGTCTGCTCTTTTATTTTCCTTCTGTGCCTCACTTTGGTGGTTTGAGCCCCCTGGCACCTTCGGAAATTGCTGAGAGGTGTCTGGTAGGAAGGATCAGGAGTTCACAGGCACAGGTGGATATGGTGTGAGGGACCTCATCCCGATGTCTCAGTCCCATCTCCACTCAACACTTACCCCTTGGATGCCGCCCTAAGTTCAAAGGTACACCCAAAGTGGCACCCCAATGGTACAGTCTTGCCAGCTTTGCTTTTAATGAGATCAGGGTTTCACTAGGCTCTGGAGTCTGTGATTCAAATGCTCTCCTCACTGTTCAGTTAATGGGATCAGAGCAGCTCCATCTGTAATGTGCGGGTTGTCTCCTGGGTAATCTGCCTCAAGGAGATGGATTGAGAAGCTTACACCTTTAAATATGATGCAGTCAAGGAGAATTATAATTATTGCATGTATTAACACTGTGTACAAGGCACAAATTACATGGCATAGAAAATATGAAATAAAATGGAATTTTGCAATAGCCAATAGTCAGGAAAAAAAAACCCTCATTGATAGAGCATTTTTCATGCTATTGGAAAACTTTGCTGTGGAGAAAAGAAACAGAAGATACATTGCCCCTGAAACTACTGGAAGTCCTCTAGGGCCGTGAGGCAGATCATCGTACTTAGCTTGTATGTGGGAGTTGGAAAGAACTCTGTCAGCCTTATCCTGTCATTTCTTCTTCCTCAGGATCAATTTGTTTCCTTACATTAAGATCAGAGAATAAGTTGTGCCTCTCTTGCTGGCCAGCCCAATTCATTCATCTAAGCACACTGTTTAATTAAAATGCTCTTTTTCTGAGAGGAATTGTTTCCACAAGGTGTCCACTCATTCTCTGCACTGGTAGAGTAAGGAAGAGGTGGAGTGGATTTTAGGAGGAGCTATATCTTCAAAGTTAACTATAGGATCTGGGTGCCCAATTTACTTTTCTGTTACTGGGAATTACGCACATAAATCCCAAAGCTTTTGAAAATCGTAGCCTAAAGGCTTGACCAGTTGGTCTTAGCCTGAAGGAATGTAGGTGTCATCAGTTACAAATACAGTTGTTGTCATTTAGCTATCAAACTATTTGATTTGCATGTATAAAGATTGTTTAACCTCCAAATATAAGATCTCCTGGTGTTGCCCAAATTGAATACTGAGCACAAAACTGCACATACAAGATTAGGCTCTGATACCTTAAGGAGCCCTGAGGAAACAGAGCCTTTGCGTACATAGAGAAGATGAAGTCAAAGGCACTGGAAGCTGAAGAGAAATAAATTTCAAAATATGGTTCTAAGCTGTATTTATTTGGCCCAGTAATATTAACTCTATTAGAAGTGGGCACTGATTATAAATGTTTCCATTTTTGCTTCTTTCATGATTAGGATGTCTAAATTCAGCAGCACCTAAGAGACTGCCTGAGTCCTCGCCAAAGAGATTTTCTTCCCATTATGCACAGTTTAAGAGCCATTCTGATTTCCACAGTAACAGAAACTCCCCGTGTCCATACATTTTTCTAATTCATTCTTCTGTATGAGTCAAAATACAGTAACTGAAACTTGTATTTCTCTGCTTCAGAAATCTGCTCCAAAGAACAGAAACATGGTGTTGCATTGCAGGTATGAGTAAGGCATTTTCACTGCTTTTGTTGAGGGGTTTCTTCATTCTGTATCAAACAATATTTTTTAATCTGCTTCCCACCTCATACATTACAAATGCCAAAGTCACAATGATAAGTACCTGAAATTACCTAAACCCTTTCCAGTTATTGTAGTTTCAAATGTTTTACTGAAGATCACAAACAAGCACATTAGGGACCAGCCTCGGAAAAGACGCGTGTTTGTAGTGAACCTGAGCATGCTGTGCAGTTTCATTAACATCAGGGGGACGAGAGTAGAATACATCAAATGTGGATGAAAGTCTCAGCAGCAATGTATCTGGTTTTGAGAGTGACATAACCCATGTTTGTGAAAGGAGAAAACAAGGTCTCGCAACTGCAGCTTCCAGATGCAGACTTGTACAAAGTTTTAAAAGCCTGCGGGAGGTTGCATGCTGAGTTAAAGAACTTGATATGGAAGTAATTAGGTAGCAGACAATAAGCGAGATCGAGAAAATAGTGGAATAAGAGCTTTTAAGAAAGGTAAATGACTGCTCAAACCTCTCCTCCCCTTACCATTCCTGACCTCCCTTATGTTAAGGCAGGCACGATGAAAGATCTACACACTTTCTTCTTCTAATAATTTCCTCAGTAATCAAGGAGCGGAAGTTGTTAAGTGTAGTATGATCGGTTGGAAGAGATTTGCTCCAGCATTTGTTTCTCGTGCCAAGAACATAAAACTGTCTAATAGGAAGTCCTTCACATATGAGCAGGGAAAAGAGCTGAAGTAGCAATCAGCAGCTGATTGAGGCTATCTGACCACACCGACCAGCTGTCCAAGCAGGGATTTTGGCAAGTGGTTGCTGCGCTGTTTCAGGCTAGTCCATGCATTAGATCCCACAGGCTCTGACAGTAGCTCTATTCTTTGGGCAAAATCCTGCAGCTACTTGCAAAGCTGCACAAGGACCGGAGTGCAAGTGGGTTTGGAGGTTGAATAGACAACAAAGAGGATTCAGTGTCCCAAGAAAAAAGGGTGACATTTTGGTGAGACCTGTACACTGGGAAATGGGACATAAATTGGGGGGATAAAAAACTGAGGAAATGTGATCTTTGCTGCTTGTTCTACCATCTTCTTCTACCTCCCACCATGAGTAAGGAGCATTTGGGTGGATAAGTGGATCCTTTGGCTTGGTTTAATGCCAGCAATGAGAACATTTGTGAAGCAAAGCCAAGCATGCTGGCAAACGTCCATTGATCATCCTTTCCTTCATTAAAGTCCTCTCACCTTGTGAGAATAAATTGATTACGCTACCAAAGGACACGCTTCCTCCAGCACTTCAAAGCCTGCAGAGGTGGAAGCTGGATTTGGGCCATAGTGCCTGGAGCCTTCAAGAGTTAATTAAACATAATAGTAACCTATATATTTACAGGTCCCTTTTTGATGACAGCAACAGAATAGAGGTTAACCCCACTTTTCAGGTTCTCCCTCAGGATTTGTTTGAACTTTGCTCTTGTTCTACCTCTACATCAGGCATGAAGTGAGCTCTGCAAGTCAGAGAGGAATGCATGCTGCATCTCCAGCTACAGGCATGGACTGCATGGCAAGGGATGGAAAGACTGAGTGATTTGCCGAAGATCATACATGAAAACTGTGGCAAGGTACAGCTTTATTATTTCATCCTTTTTATTTTCTCACAAATTCCCTGCCACCCTGCCTCTTCTATGATGAATCATGAAAATACCAATACATAAATAAGTATAAATGACATGTAGGCACTGGCTGAAATTCTGCAAAGCACCTTACTGCTGGTGAGGTGGCAAAGAATGAGGAACAGAAATCTTTCAGATTTACCAGTCCTAATGCAAACAGCATTTATTTAAGCTTCCACATAAAGATCAACTAAGCAGCTTTAAAGACATCACTAAAACCTTCAAGCTGCATAACATTGATGAAAAATTGACTCGGAATCGACACGCTGCACTGTACTTGCTAGGCCTGACAAGGTGGATAAAAATAGCAAGGAAACAATGGTGATGTCAATCAAAGACTGGGTGAGCCAAAGAATTTTGCAAATACTCCCACATGGAATGAGTCAGAGATGGAGTGGAGAGTTTGAGAAACCCAAGGCAAGCAAAATGTCTTTAAAAGAAGTTTCACTGTGTGCTCAGAAGCCTTAGACAAGTTGAATTTAAATCAACAGAGAAATGTTTTTAAAAAGGGGGAGAAAGAGAGTCTTGAAGGTGTTTCAGTGCATTGGCATGGTGACAGGTTTGCTGTGATTTTTTTCCCCAAAAGCTTTCAAAATAAAGTACTAGATACGATAAATAAAACTAGATCTTTAGGCAGTATAAATTTCCCAGCTGAAGTTTTCGCAATGAAAAACCTAATCCCTATTGTCTTCATGTGAGGATGTGATCAGCACCCTGCAGGACAGACCTGGTACAGAATACTGACGTCTTCTCTCAGTCAACAGAGACAAAGACAAGTGCAGCAGCTGCTCAACAGGGCATGGCGTGCTATTATACAGTAGTTTAGGATAGGAAGTAAAGCAGCATATTACAGCCAATTAGAAATTTGGAGGGAATTTTAAGAGGTAGACAGCCATAAAACTATTTGAAAGTTTTCCATAAGCAGCAGAATAAAATAAAAACAAACCCACAAGTGAATATCGTACCCCTCTAAACATGTCAAGCAACCAAAAACATCCTAAGGTTTATAGAAGACAGTATTTTTAGATGTAGTATTTTAAGATCTCATATACTCGCCGATGACAAGTCCTTTAATGTTTGTGTTTACTTTGGAGAAATATCAAATAATCAAGTTTTCTAAAATCTCTACTTCTGAAACTCAACTAGGCGTCTTTTGCAACATCTGAAGAGCTCGTCCCTCATAAAAATACTCAGCTTCTTGCTGACACAAATAAAGATCTCTAGGATTAAAAATTTCAGGATCAATGTTTTAAATTCACAGACTTGCATTCATGAGTTTGATCATCTTGATCCTTAGCGCATAGAGGCCCTGCAATTGCATCCACAGTAGTCAAAGGAGGTACTTTCCTAACTTCATTGCACCGGGGACCAAGTTCCTTAGCAACATCATGCAAATGGATTATCTTTTTTTTCCAACAGGACAGGTGTGCAAATATGGTGTAACATGTAGGAGCTCCAAACGCCAGCTCATGTCTCAATAAACATCTTTCCCAAGGTGAGGAAAGAGGTTTCTTTCACAAAGCTTTTACCCACTCTGATTTTTTCCCCGAGTCAGGCCTTTTCCCCACAGACACTTATTTTAGCAGCCGGTTTTGCAGCATTTGAAGTTTACACAATGCTGTCAAGTGTCCTGAAAAAAACTCCCCTATAATAGAATCATAGAATGTTTTGGGTTGGAAGGGACCCCTAGAGGTCATCTAGTCCAACCCTCATAATAACCAATCTCTTTTCCATTTCAGAATTGATACTTCTTTATAATGGGCTCCTAGTATTTTCTGTGATTTTCTCCTTTGCTCCAAATTGCAAGAGTTACAGAAATATGAGAACAGTGGAAGACCTGTGGGCTAAAATCCAAGGGGCCCGAGAAGTTTACACCCATTGATAAATGGTCTTACAGCAGCAGGTTCTCTATTCTCATACCAAATCTGCATCTCAGTGACCACTTGTGGATTTGGGGCTGAAGCTGGAAAACAGAACACCTGTTAAGGGGACAACGAAGAGAAATTTTCATCTTTTTTTTCCCCGCTAGAAGTTCTTCATCTTTTTCCTATATTTCTTTGATGTTTTAGTCTTTTGCAACTGTTGAGCAAGGAAGATGAAAAGCTGTTATTGTTTTATTAAAAATTCAGTGTTCTTTGCCACTCCTTTCCTGTTTTTTAACTGAAAAGCCAGCCAAAACTAAGATACTATCTGTGGGTAGGAAGCATCTGAACTGAAAATGCCATGGTCTCCAATGGTTACATGGAAAAACAAATATTCTGGTATACACTCACCCTAATAATTAGCACTTTTAAAGACAGCAAGTACTCACTTGCAGTGGAAGACCCATCCTAATATTATATATGTAGTCATACACCATATTCCTGAGACTACTTTATAAGACAGAACAATGAGAATTTTAAATTAAGACTGCAAAAGTACTAATAATTTCCCTTTTAACTTCTGGAATGAATGTACAACGTTTAATTTTCTTTATGCCAAGATTTGGCCATATGAAATGATTCTGTCCTTCTTCTACCAAATTCATAAACCACTTGGAAAGCATAACATGATGATTTTGAAAGGTGAGTTAAGTACCAACCCATAGTTTAAGGAAAGGTATATGGGCCTTATTAACTGATCATGTCAGAACAGCTTTACTGTTTATTGTCACAGGCTTTTGGCTTAACTGAAGGCTTTGGATGAAGATGGAAGCTTCATTTTGGCCCAGGGATGACCTCTGAAAGGTGCAGCAGTCTCGCAGCAGAAGAATGAGTTCTCTGCAGTGCTAATGTAAATACCACAAGACCGTGACGTGTCAATGTAATACTATGGTGGAGGTACTCAAGGAGTACATCTGCCACACTTAATAAGGTGACACGTTAGTCAGTGGAGCTTTTGCTGGTGGGAAGTGTAGCTCTTTGTGGGAAAGGTCTTACTGTTTATCTAACTACAGAAGACTGAGATATTATTTTATTCTGTAAGACTGATACCATAATTTAAGTGGTGACCGTTGAAGGATTGCTGGGTGTTATCTGACCAAAGGTTAGCATGAAGTTCAGTGTTCAAATAAAAATAATTGTACGTGTTTTAAGCTATAATATGCAAGGATACAGGCTAAATCTGACTGGTTTCTTTTGGCAAATCAAAAGTTTCCTATTCAGAATAGTAAACTGTGTTGTAAACTGGTGGCAGGATCAGGCCCTTAGGTACTGCAAAGCAAATGGCTACCTATAATCTGACTAATGTATGTATTTTGTAAGCAGTTACTATCATTTGTCCTCTGACAGGGCTTTCTGAAACACTACAGAGAAATGAAGAATACTTTTAATTTGTACTGTATTAAATTATACTTGTATTAATTATTAAATGAAGATTATTACTAAAAGTTAATGAAAGAAACTATCATTATTATACCTGCCACAAATAAAAAATCTACCTATTGTTTTGTAGAGATGATGCCATCCATTAATTAGTTTACAGACCTTGAAACCTAAGGGAGCGTCAAAAATTTTCAGGATTTCCCTAAATCTATCTTGCTAGAACATAAATGAGATTTCTGATGCAGCTGAAAGGTATGTGCTGCATATTAGATTGAATGCTTCTCCTTTTTACTACACTCACGTAATCTCTCCCTCCTTCCAACTGCTGCATGTTTAAAATTAATAAAAATAAATTACTGGTTCACATCATATACATCTTGGGGATTAGCCCTTGAAAATTCTCAAGGCATGAGAATTTGCCTGATTTTACATTTTGGAGGATAGAAGCAAACTGCCTGATTAGAAGTTAAATTCTAATGTTAAATTCTAATGTTACTTCTTTGATTCTTAGTCTGGCATAAGTGAGGTTTGTCCAATTTGACAGGTGCAGAGGAAATTTATGGGTAAAATTATTCTGGAACTGCATGCATATTATGTATATTCCCTTACTTTCCTAAAATAGTGTTTTATTCCAGAATCATTTCAACAGATTATTTTTGGCTACTATTCAGGGTGACTCAAGACAAAACAACGTTGGTCTTTGTTACACCATGCATCATTTTGAAACTTGCCCATTTTGTAGGAAACCACCGCTTGCTTGCAAATTTGGCTGGTCTCAGGGGAAAGAGATACTTTAAATTTCTCCTTATTTTGAAAGAGAAAACATGTTGTTTGCTGTTTGAGTGTGCATGCGGGGAGTTGGGTTTTTTTTCTTTGTTGCCCTCACTCCCAACATGCAGTCTCTGTGATATTCTGTGCTATGTAGTAGCTTTACTACCTATCGCTGGAAAAGAACCAGAGCACATCGGGCAGGAGATGCACCAGTTGGGTCGTCCACAAAGGAAGTCTCTGAGGGCATGGAGTCCTCGAGCATAAATCCACTGTGCAGAGAGAGAAAACAAGCCATCTGCTGGGACCCACCGGCCTCCATTGCTAAGCTCTACAGTAGCTTTCTTCCACTAGAGGATGGGAGGTCATTTTAATGTGGGCATACCTGCAAAGCGATGCATCGCTGCCCACGAAACCAGCAAGGCCACAGTATCAGCAAGTGCTGACTAAGGGGCCCCCACCAAACTAGGGGAGAAATCCACTGATCTCATCTTTGCTGACCTTTCTTTCTGCCAGCTGCTTCTACTCGTGCTTTGCGCAGGCCCCGGGGGAATTCACCCTCACTAAAAAACTTCAGCAATGTGCATGTAGGACGACGCAGCGCTACAATTTTGATGCATTCAGAAAACCATGCAAATACTATATGAGTACGTGAGGTACTAGTCAGGGAGACAGTTTCAGTTAAAATAGCTGACATACTTATCTGGAAAGACAGATGAACTACGCAGGGGTGAAAAGTATAATCGTGCTTTTAATATTCATGAACGGTATACAGCTGTACAACTCTTTAAGAACAGGACAATACAGAGCCAGATACGTTCAGAAAAGTTGGATGTCACTGGAGAAATACATGAATGTGTTCCCAGAAGCAATGCTTCTTAGGACATTATTTTCTTATAGGGATAACGTCCTTGATCTTGAATGACTGGAGGTTTTAAGTGAATACAGGGTAACAGTATGTCAGTATTTTCCACTGAAATCATTTGACATGACAACTTTAAAATACACAAAACATATTCCACTGATAAAGAGATAGATAAACTGCTGGAGCCCATAAATAAGTACCTGATAAATATCTGGTAGCACTATATGTGAATTATATATATGCGCACACACACACACACTCTTATATATATGTAACATTATACACAAATGCATATAGAAAAATAAATATATAAATGTGTATATGCATATGTATATGCACGTTTGCATAATATTCCCACAGATTGTTGACAAGAACAAACTATTCAGAAGGCAGCAGGTTTACTTATAACAAATAAAACCTTTTATCACTGCATTTTACTTGCTCTTTTTTTACCGTCTTGCCTGTATCCTTGAAATATTCCTTCTTATTGTGGTAGAAACCAATATCACATGTTTTAGCTGCTGATTGGAAAATCTAGTGCTCCACAGTGCTGTTCTGTTTCAAAACATACACAGTCTGATCTTGTAAGTCATCATGGTGGGAGCTGCAGGTGTTGAGCTCCTCTGGAAACGCAGACCGGGTATAAAGAAGCCTAAGTAGAGGTATCTCTATCTTTAGGTTTTGATATGGTATCTGACACCTGGCTATCAGATCTTGGACATCTGTTTGACAGTTATGACTTGTAATTATTGTGATAAATCCTTAAACAAACAGATCAGAGTAGACAGTGGAAAACACACTAGAACAAAGTAGAACCTGGTCCGTTGCTAGGGCTGATGCGTGTAAGAGGAATCAACAAACAATAATACCCTATTTTTTTTTAATAAACCAGCAATTTGTTCTACTGTTCTACTACTGAAAGCATACAGTACAATGCGTTTGGCACTGCCAGTTTAAACTGTGAATTATTATTATCATAAGCAAAAAGATACTATTATTGCTTTTACTATGATGTATTTACTGTGGCACATACTTGCAAAATGAAGAGCCTAAAGTAATACTCCTAACACCCTATTCAGATACTCAGACGTAAGCAGACTGAAATCAAAGTACCAATTGCTCTCCTTTAATTCAATAGGATTTGTGAGGGTACGACACGCTAAGAATATAAGGCCATTTTTACTTTGATTCCTTAATAAGTGGCCTTAGGATCCTAACTGGAAAGCTGTAACTTATGTGCATAGCAAGGGGGTTAAGGTGGCACAGGGTTAAGGTGGGAAGGCATCATAAGTCTCTGCTCTGTTTCAACATTCTGATATTTGATGCCATTCACCAGAGGTCTCCTAAGTGTAAAAAGTTTGTCTCCTCTTGTTAAATTGCCACCTGCTCAGGGAAAAGCTAATCCATTAAGGTCAAGCAGTTCTGAGAAGGTGCTGCAGTGCCTGGGGCAGCCTCTTGAGTTTCACTTCTAGCAGCTGCAGGAAGATGAAGTCAGGATGGTCCTTGTTACTGAAATTAGACAGATCAGGAAGTAAACAGAGCTCGCCTTTCATCTGATCTGGCTTTGAGATGGGAAAGGTTGGGGAGGGGGGCAGAGAAGAGGGTGAATTCCTCTTCTAATTACTTTACGGGTCAGTTCTCCAGACTTTATGTCAATGTCAGACATGCATAATCTTTTTTTTATTTTTAAATGAGAGAAAAGAAAAAAAATCTCATGAACTACTGAAGATTTTAGGGTTTACTATTATTTAGTTCTCAATACCATGACTTCCATGGAGATTATTATATTTTCCTTTGGGAATAAGCAGCCCACAGAGCTAAGACAGGGGAAGAGCCACGCTGTCTGCATAAACTTCTTGTCTCCTTTACATATTGAAACCTTCGCCTTCGGTGTTCATTACTTGACTCTTTTCCTCTGAAGTGGATTTGAGGCTCATGAAAGGTGCTGGACTGACAGTACAGGCTGGAGCCCTCTGTTTTTCACACCTGAGCTGCTGGGATAGCAGCCCTCTGGGGCTGCTTCCTCCTTGCAGATCTGAAGGGACAGCCACCCACAGTAAAGAGCTGGATGCCACCTCCATGGCAAAGGCTCTCTGCCATCCCCTCCCCTCTCTGCAGCCTGCGCCAAGCCACCCTGCGTGAACTGCAGCAGCCCTCTGGCGCGTCACCTTACAGAACTCCCTGACTCACGGATGGCGACAGAGAAAACTGAGTGATGGGAGATGGTTCAGGAGGAACGCATGGGTGTGCTCAGCACGAGCTATAACTCGTAGCAGCCGTTCGGATGTGCCGCAGCAAATAAGTGAACCAGACTCGATCTTGTTTTGTCTCCCTGAGAGCCAATATTGTCTGGGATCAGCTGGTGCAAAAGCAGACTTTTCAACACCTTTTTTGGGTAACATAGGCTGTGATTATATGAATTCCATAGGTGCAGCCAGTCTTATTGCTTCAGTCCCCGCTTCTCACACACCCACTTGGAGTCCTATTTTCACAGGGTTTTTAAGAGCCGCTTTAGAGAGCTGTGATAATCCAGGGGATTAGCGAGAGCCAGAGGGGAGCCAGACACATGATGCCCCACAACTGAAACATGCAGATGCTTTGCTTTGATGTGATAAGGCGCAATGAAGCCTTTTAAAACTGAGATGAGGGAGTGTTTTGTAGAACACTGCAGCATCCTAACTCTACCAGGGCCATGAGAAGCTGAGATGCTGCAAAGGCAGCTGGTCAGCTACTTGATACAATTAATTTTTCACCCCCTTGATTGTGCTCAGGCAAAGCTCTTTCCTTCACCTTCCCCCACCCCCTCTGTTCTCCCAGCTGATGGGGCAACAGTGGTGAGCAGGCAAACTGTATTTTACAGTTGGTGTCCTAAGTGAGATGGAAAGGTAGCCCCCTCCACAGTCAGCTATGTCTGTGCTATAGGTAGCCAGAAGGACCCTTTTGACTGGATGAAGATAGACTGTGTTCTAAAATCCTCTTCCTTCCTTTGACTTGCAGCAGGCCCTTGAGTCTCCCAGAGCCAATGGATTTTATTTAAACTTTTCTCTCTTCTTCTGAGCTAGGTAAGATACTCAAGTGCCTGCCTTTCCCTCTGCAAGTTCTCAGCGTGGTTCCCCACCAGAGACAAATGTCTGTACCTAGATTTGTTTTTGCATAACTAACTGTCTCTCCAAATATATACAGAAAATGTCCAACTTGCATGCAGATGCAAATAGGTACATATATAATCATATATCTATATTTCTCTTTATATATACATACAACTTACTGGGGGATCAGGATGTTCACTTGGCGATTTTCATTCATGCAAGAAATGTATATGCCCAGAGTTGGTGTCAGTTTTGGCATTAGGCTCTAACGAGGATTAAATTGTGCTGAACATTTTATAGAGATTAGAGGAAGAACAACCTCTATGTCAAAGTACCTACAATCTACATAGCTCAAAAAAGAAATAGTTGAAAAAATGGAAGAAAACTCTTTTCCCAGTTAGAGGATGCATTTTTCTAAGCCTGTGTTGAAAATTCTTTTCTTACCTAGTGTTAAGAAAGCACAAATATTTAGTAGCACTTAAATATTTAAGTCAATAGTTCATAAATCTACCAGCAACTCTCAGAATTGTGTTTGAATCTCCAAGGATGCTCACCATCAGGACTGTTCGAAAATCTGACTCATTGATTACAATGAGTCTGCAGACCACAGATCGCAAAGCGTTCTCTAAGGTGCCACCAAGATGTGTCCTCAAGACCTGCAGATTGAATTTTTAACTAGAAAATAATAATTAAATTGAAATATCTATAAAATACCATCACAGACCCAGCTCCTGAAGGCAGATGTCTTTGCTCAGATCTTAGAATCTATACAGACTGAATTCTAGATGAGGTTATTGAAAGCTAACCCTCAGGCTCATAATGACAGTATTGGACCAGAATGCTTGCAGAGGTCATCACATAACTTCCAAATCTCAGAGCGATTGATAGGATAGGGAGAGACACTGCTGTCTCCTTCTTTGTGGTACTTTTGCACTGTTTTCAACTTTTTTCTTTAACACTCCATAGTTCTTTTATTTCTCACATCTCAGGTGAGAGTTCTAATTGGCAAGGTAGAGTCTACTGCAGAGTAGTTGCTTACGTCTGTGTGGGGGTGTGAAAAATTCCTGAAGGTTTTGGTTTCATTCTGCATTAGAATGAAAACAGATCTTGAAACCTCAAAATTTGTCATTAAATAGAATTTGTTGGGTTTTGGCCAGCCTAACTTTTCTCCACCATCTGCTTGGCAAACTATCTTGTCTTTGGGATGCAGTTGGAAGAGGCCTATTATGATTAGTATAAATGCTGCTGGAAAATAAACTCTTTACTGGAATTTTTATTTTATTCCATCAGACAAGGAAACTCTTGCTAATTGTATCCTATACCTCCACTGCCAGTTTCAGTTAAGAAGAAATGTAAGCAGTACACAGTTGGGATTTTGTCGCTGTGATTAAACACATAGTTAAATGCAATCTAGAGCAGATACATCATGCAGTATACCACTAGGTATACTTCTTTCCTTAGCACAAATGTTTGCCTCTTGTTATCTGGCACAGTCCTAAATGCATATTTAGTCAAAAATGCCAACTGAATTCTGAAAGAGCGTCCAGTCAGGACTGGGCACAATCGGAACATTTTAAAAATAATGACAGCAAACCACCAAACAAACCAGAAGCATTGTTGGAATAGATCAATAATTGTAAAGAAACTGTTCCTGACATGAGCCAAGGTCTGTAAAAATGATGTTTTGTAATAGTCTCACATCAGCAAATCTCTTCAAGATGCTCTTTTTAATCTGCAATATCTTGGTTTCAAAATCCCTGCAGAACAAGTGATTATCTCTTTCATTTTAATGTTCCAAAGGTACCACATATTCTTTCAAAAATCACTTGACAAAGAGAACAGAAGATGCTAGCCCCCCTTGCCAAGTGGAAAGCTTTAAAAAGCCCTCATTATTATTCTGCAAAATGCAAACAAAGCTCAGGAGGGGTCCCTGTTAGGAAGCGATTTGCATGTCTTGGAATGATTTAAAACTGACGAAGATGACAACTGGAGTGACTTCTTAGCCTCTGTGGACCTCGAAGGCTCTGGCAGAAAAGGAAGTTAAATATTGAAGTTATTTTGCTATTGAAAGACACAAAAACTGATCTGATGTTTAGGCCTTCTGTCCCTGCTGCTGGGCCTTTGGCACTTTATCATCTGCGACCTTGACTCAGGGAGTCACTGATCTCCATTTTATCAACAGCCAGTGGCTGCACAGCCTCTTGCTGATATGGCTGCACGTGGTACTGCTTAAAAAATGGCACTGTCTTGCTTGAGAAATTAGCTCCTTTCACAGACTGTTTTATCTGCTGGCAATGTTAAGATTTTTTTTTTTTACAACAAAGTCCACATAGCTCTAGGAGAGCAAGCTGGATTTGGTGGCTGCTCCCAGTCAACAGAATCATTTACTGAATTTTATTTCTAGAGAAATTCTACACAGTCATTACGTTCCAGTTATACCTCCACTGCAATTCAGCAACTATGTCAAAAGCCCAAGGCATGCCTGCTTATAACCAATGGCATTATCTGAGTAAAGTTACACAGGTTTTAGAGCAGTGCAGTCATTAAAGATACAGAGACTATTTCAAGCAAAAAGAACCTAACCTCGCTTTTCCAATAGACTCAGCTATGCTGACAACCAACAAAATACTATTGAAAGTGTAAGCTGATAATTCTCATTATGGATGCCACTGTCACCTAACAAATATGGGGAAACTGAATGCAATTGTTCAAAGCTGCTCCTTGGAGATCAGTGGTGTCATTGAATTTTTTTATCCAAGTATCGTGGTTTTTTCAAAAACAAATGTGGGTAAGTAACTTCTGAAGTCTGTAGATAGAATATGCTTTATCATGCACATAATTATAGGATCTTCTCATCCTACAATTTGTACAAAGTCTTTGAAGTCTTTTTATTCTCTGTCCCTAATTAATGTAACGTATCACACATTCTGCTCGTAGTAGTATACAGGATTCTCATTGTAAATTGAGCTAGAGAGGTCTTTTAAATCAACTTAAATGTTTGAGAAAAAACCACTGACTTCAGAGAAGGGAAATTATCATCATATTGTAAAGGGTCATCATTTCAGTTACAGCCAAGATGATCCTAGGTGTTATGTATACTAGAAATAAAGTATGTTGTATGAGAGGCAAAGATGAAAAAAGGAAGACCAAACTTAAGGTTCATTAAGCCTGAATATAAAGAAGCAGCAAACCTGCATATAAAGTCATTCCCATTTGAGAAAGTAGATAAATAAGTGTTTGTGGTCAATTGACTCTGGGCAGGTTAGCATGTGTTAAGCTATTCTAAAGAACAGAAGACTTTCCTGAACTGGAGAAACAGTAAATCAAAGGCAAATGACAACAAATAATGCATTTGAAGATTTGTTTTCTTTATAGAAGACCAATGTACCAAATACCAAAACCATAATTTTAGGTAAAATTTACTGTATGCCAAAAATAACAGAATATCTTTTCTAGAGAAGCACATCAGAAATGCTAGACAAATATGTGGAGGATCAACAAATGCTTTGATCATTAGATCTGATTCAGTAATATGTGGAGATACAAAGTGTTAACCCAGATGCCTTAGGAATTACTGGCACCACCAAATATTTGTTGTATAACACTGTTTGACTGAAATGAACCAAAATTTCTAACATATGATGCTCGTCTAGAAGATGGGAGTTTGCCTGTGCAGTCTGTGAAGTCAACACAAGCTTCACTGTTGACTTCAGTAGGAGCAGAAAAGGCCAGTAAGGACAGAGAAGAAACAAAATGGGAGCTTAACCAGTGATGCAAATTCGAGAAATTACCCATCTAAATTATCACACAAATAACATAGCTTCAAAAGAACCCCAAACCTCAGTTTGTTTTCCTGGATGCAGTTACTGTCGTGATGTATGGAGCCACAGATTGTCATAAACTAAAAGCTCACTTACTAAAGAAAAAACTATAAGGCCATGCCAGCCATTGGACACATTGTGTTCCAGTTTTGTCTCCTTTGGGCCCACCACACCCAGCCTGGATCTCTGTCCATCAGCCACAGACAATGAGCGTCTGGGCTATATGACACAATAAGCGTCTGTGGCGAAATCATAGCCCATTGAAGTCAATGTTGAGGCTGCCATTGACTACCACAGGGGCCATATTTCATGCAGTCACACTTGTCTACACAAACTGGAATAGTTTTTTAGGCTGCCTTCTTCACCCTTCCACTTTCCGTCTTCTACAGCAGTGAATTTTGGGGTAAACGGGGACTAGAGTGAGCTAGTGAAGTGTTTTCTAGCACACCCTTTTTGGTGGAGTTGCCGCCTTCTGGCAGCTGTGTCCAGAGATACAGAAGAAAATCCTATTCCAACCAGGACCTTCGTGTAGCTGTGGTTAACAGACAAAATTAGGGAGTCCGTAATAGGCAGTCTGACAGTGCTTCCAAAGGAATGAGATATTACTACTTCCCCTTACTTGAAATTGAAACCTTATTTTAGCAAGGTAATACAGATCAGTTTTCTTGCAATCTGGAAGATAATTCTCAACTAATCTGGGCTTTGGGGAAATGCTAAATGAGAGCTGAACAGCACATAGCACAGAGGTGTTCTGAGCTTGATTAGAGCTTCTAGATACTACAGCAAATAAAATTAATAAATAATAATCATAGCAACAAGCAATGTCTCTTAAAAGATTGAATATTCAGAAAAGCAAAGAAGAAAGGAATTCTTGAAAAACTGAAGTTGAAGTCCACAGTATCAGATGAGGAGAAATAACACAGGGAAAATTCAACAGGCAGAGTTATACTTTAACTTTTCAGATGGACCAGGTTGTTGCTTTCAGCGGCACTGAGAAGCTCAAAATATTTTGGATTACATATCTAGAAAGTTGGTGGCCAGCCACGGTTAGGTAATTGAGAATAAAAGCGGTCTCTTCTTGGCAGCAAGAATACAGTAGTACCTCTGCTACTATGCTTGTTTTTTCTCCTTATGCTAGGCTTCTTGCTCATGTCTGATTCGTGCTGAAAGGGTAAGGATGTGCACTAAGATCAGAAAGCTGCATGCAGGAGCAAGGATGTTTCTTTTTCAGTGGAATGGCACTGCATTTAATAAATGTCCTCAGCCTTAGTTCATTCAAATGGATTTCGTAAGGAAGCCCAGTTGTTTAATCTTCTCTCCTCCCATTGTTAATAATATTCTAATTATAATAATAATTATTTCTTTGCATTTACATAACACTTTACATCTTCAAAGCATTCTCTAACTATGAATCATATTGCTCACAAGTTAAGTTACAGAACTAGCCAAGATTTTCCTGCTAATTTTTTGAAAGGAAAACAGTTTTTAAAAGTCCTAATTTTATGATGTGGAGAGTTATAGTTCCTATTAGCTCATATTTGAATCTAAATATCTGGGGGATTCAATTTGACAAAGTAGCTGGGGTCCTTTGGGAAAAGACAAGGACCACAAACATGTCCATCTGTGGCATTCAAACAGTTCAGATGAATATTGAACAAGGCCAAAAAGGACTATGTTTTGGTTCAACAAATTGAAATGGAATATTTAGTTGATTATTATTAAAAACTCTTTGACAATTTTGTAAAAAAAAAAACAAAACACAAAACAAAACAAAAAACAGAAAAAAAAGAACAGCACGGAGAGGCTTTTTTAATATTGTAATTTAGAACACATACATTTTGAAGTAATGGAATTTCCTTCAAGATAAACATCCAAGTTTTCATCAGCTCTGCTAAGTCCAAAACTATGACAGAGCACCGTGCCATTTCCCTCTCCTCTAACCAGTTGCTGTGTGAACCATGGTTTCAGAAAGCAAATGAAGGAATCATGGTCTCCAGATCCATCCAGCTGAAGAACAAGCACAGGAAATGGTGTTCTTAAATAGGAAAAGGCCAATGCTGGGATTTGTGTCCCCAAACTTCAGCTGCATACAAGTTCCTTGCCTGCACGGGAACACAAGGCTGTTCACTCATCCTTGGTTGCTGCTGGGCAGAGAGGGAGAAGGTTTACTGGTCTGTGCACAAGATGCATGACTAACACAGGCAGGTCAAAATCTCCCCGAAGGCGGCTGTTTCACTCCACTGGGTGCTGAAGAAGCTCTTTTTGTTAGGCCAGAGCTCTGAGGTGGCTCTAGGTAGACAAGATTAATCCCTTGTGGCTGAGGAAAAGTGACTAATATGGCTTTACTGTTAAAGAAACTTCTGTATTGACCCAGAGAACAAAGTCTCCTTTCTTTCAAATTTGCACTGCTTTTGACCTCCACACAGAAAGCCATGACTTTTCACCTTCTGATGGCCTCTCTGAGAGGCAGACAAGCTTTGGTCCGTAGATGATATTAAACTATTACGTTCAACAATAAACCAGATAATTTGCCAAGAAAATAAGCACTACTGCATTTAACTTTATAGGAGATGATTACTCCTGGACTATGTATATTAATGAGTTTTGAATGAGTGACGTTCAATAAAATATTCACTATCTCTTCAACTTTCTTCCATTTCTTTTCTTGCTGGAGCCCTTTCATATTTGAAAATTAATTATGCACACCATATTTAACCAGGATGAAAATGAGACTTACATGGAACCTTTCCAGCTCTTCATTACATATTTAATTGTTAAAATAATCAAGCTATCTATCACACATTCTGCCACCCAGTCGTCTGTCACCTTGGAACAAGTCAGAGAGATCATAGAGAAGTCTGGAAACAAAAATTTTCACATCTCTTGTGCTAAATAATTTTGCCAGTGAGAGGAATGGTCTCAGCATGGCACAACTGCATTGTGTTTGCAAAAACAACAAAACCCAGCATCTTCATGGCATCTTCTATGCTTTGGTTTTCCTCCTATTGAGCACTAAAAACTATGGCCATGTTACAGGAGAGCTCTTTAGCGCAGAATAAATTCAAACTCCTGTGTCTTCTCATTGATTTTAGAGCCAGGCCAAGAGCACTTTGCGAAGTATACAGTGATTTGGCCAGTATTTAATAAAGGCTACATGTTATGTGGAGATTTTAATAAAAAAATTGTCTATGCAATTCTCTAAAATGCTAGGTACCATAGTCCTTGTTTTATGGACGGGGAAACAGAAACTCTAGAAAAGTATCAGTCTGTAGCAATAATCCATCAAACATAACAAGGCACATTGTGGAGCTGAGTCCTATGTCCCGGAAAACCACAAAGCAAACATAGGAAGAGGGATGAAACCTCCACAAACCAAGCGCTGCATGAAGGCTGCTGGGATGTTTCCTTTAAATCTGGGGTTCAGTATTGCAGGATAAGAAGCCAACATGATGCCATGACTGTGTAATATTTGAAAGATGTAAAGTAGAAAAATTCAACCCTGTGGATATTGGATGGGCCCCTGGATTTTTAGAAAGTAGAGGAGTAAAGGTATGAAGAGGATGGAATATTAATTTTCAACAAAGTCTTTTTACCTACACAGGTGTCACTCCCCAACTGTCTGACATGCCAAGTGTTCATAATATCACCAGGAAAACAAGATTGCACACTGCAGTGAGAACATTTTTCAAGTACAGGTATATTTCAGTAGTCATAAAAACACAATCCATTTTCAATTCCCAAAGGAACGGGAATGGGGTCCAAGTTTTAACTTTTCATATTTTACTGAAAGCATCATCGTCTTATACTCTAGAGACAGAAGGATCACAAAGAATATCTAATTTTTACACCCCATCCCACAGTTGGAGGTCAGATTTTCAAAGGCATTTTGGTGGGAACAGAGTACCCCAGTTAGTTTATTTAAGTCTAGTCTCACTACGTATTTCTATGTAAATAAAGTATGATTCCAATTTTATACCAAATTTTACATAACAAAGAGCAGGCTTAAAACTGGACAGGTCTAACAGGACTCAGCAATACTGTAGCTTTAAATGACTACTATCTAATGCTTTAACTGTCCCTAGCATTAATTGTACCTGGACCCTATGGTCTAAAGGGAAAAAAAGCTTTCTTTTATTTCATGCACAAAAGGTAGAACAAATACTATTAAAATCTAACTCAAGAGATTTCTAGAGAGTATTAAATAAATCTCAGCTCAGGCGGGCTGTGAGGTATTGTGAAGGTCAAAGCTGATATGAACAATGAACTAGCTACTTACATAGAAATAATGCATTTGGATAAAAGAAGTTGTGCCTATCAAATAGGGATATGAGCTGGAAAAACAAAAAAAACCCCAAACCACAGAAGATGCAAGAAGCACAAAACAAAAGTCACCGACACCAGCCATAGCTTGAAAAGTATCAAGGACAGAACCAGTGAAGCGAATGATCTATCTTATAAATTAGACTTCAACTAGTGTAAAAGCAGCCAAAGTGAGGGCCCAATTGTTTTTGTAGCCTGTCGGAAATAATTTCAAACCTGACAGGATACCACAGCTCGTAGTGTGATCTCACAGATTTCAGTGGTCATGCTGAGAGATAAGCAGAGAAGCACGGTAAAAACCCTGATAGCAAAAGCTCTGCTGCCAGCTTTGCTGTACTAAGAAATTATCATTCACTCCAAATAGCATATCGGGCAAGCACTGAATGACTTCTCTTTCCTCCTCTCCCCACGTCCTCTGCCTGCCTCCCTGCTACCACCCTCTTTCTTTTCCTTTCCCCTCCCTGGGAGGACATGAAACCTTGTGTTTTATGGTATTAAAACCAGCTGATATATCCAGTAACAACAAACATCAAAAGAAATTACACCGTCATCAAACGATCATATAATATCATTAGTGTCCTGAATTAAAGCAAGTTGATTGCCCCAGCAGACAGCAAACAACCGTACACAGATACTAATAATGCTGCAAGTAGGTTCTAGTGCTCCACCAGAGAAGATGCCATGCACTCTATAATTATGTCGGGAATCAACTGACAAAGCGATTTCTTCAGTTACAGATGGCAACGAGCAAAGCTATTAAACTCACGTGCATGCCTGAGACAGGGTGCCCATTGCCAATTCCTTGGCTCCCCAGCTGCTTGGCCCCAGAGGGCTCTGCCAACCCACCTTAGAAAAGGGATGGCCACACTCAGAGGGGAGAAGGGCAGGTCTCGGCACCCCTGTGAGACCGTGCAACTGCTGCCTGGACCCATGCACAGCGGCAAGCACTGAGGGGAGCCCATGCAACACCTCTGCACCCAAAGAAACCCTGGAGCTTCCTCAAGCAGTGCAGCAAGAGGGACTAAAACAGCCCTGGTGCGGATGAAGAGATGGTGGCAGAGGCATGTGGTTTGGAGCGTGGGACCCTTGGGTGGGGGATGCTGTTGACTTCTTAACCCATATCCTTCCGCCCTGATAAAGCCAACTCTGGCTATTGCCCTCTTTTGGAAGCTGCAGTGTTGGTCTGCAGGATGAGAATGCTTCTGTTTTATGGGTCAGGGAAGATTTATTCCCTTTGACTTACAACCTCATATACTTGGGCTAGTATCATTAGTAGCATCATCGTGCCCCTGTAATCAGCACTGGTGAGGCCACACCTTGAACGCTGTGTTCAGTTTTGGGCCCCTCAGTTCAAGAAGGACATTGAGGTGCTCCAGCGTGCCCAGAGAAGGGCAATGAAGCTGGTGAGGGGTCTGGAGCACAAGTCTGATGGGGAGCAGCTGAGGGAACTGGAGTTATTCAGCCTGGAGAAAAGGAGGCTGAGAGAAGACCTTATTGCTCTCTACAACTGCCTGAAAGGGGGGTGTAGTGAGGTGGGGGTCAGTCTCTTCTCCCAGGTAACAAGCAATAGGACGAGGGGAAATGGCCTCAAGTTGTATTAGGGGAGTTTTCGATCAGATATTAGGAAAAATTTCTTTACTGGAAGGGTTGGCAAGCACTGGAATGGGCTGCCCAGAGAGGTGGTAGAATCACCATCCCTGGAGGTGTTAAAAAAACGCATAGACATGGCACTTCGAGACATGGTTTAGTAGGCACAGTAGTGTTGGGTTGATGGTTGGACTTGATCTTGGAGGTCTTTTCCAACCTTCATGATTCTATGATTACTATTTGCATTTGTGGGATACTATGATGCTCTCTCCAAAACAGAATCCCTGGAGATTAATATTTTCCTGGCAGAAACACCCATTAATTCCACTAAAGGTACAGTTTGAATCCATTTAAAGTATGTGCACAATCTTTAAGATGGTGGGGAGGAGAGTCGTATGAGAAAAACACTAAGCAGAGATTGCAGTTCTTAGGGTTGCTGCAAATTCGACTGTCAACAAATTACTTCATTAGCTTGTACTCACTGTCCCAATTGGAAAACAGAGATATTTTCTTTGTTCAACATGTCTAATTCTACAGTAGCTGTTCAGGACAATAGTCATTTAACAAATGCTTGCATTTCTAGAGTCTATCACAATTTGAGTCCAATATCAATTTGGCTGCCTAACTACTGTGATGTAAATAACAACAACTGTGCCGGTGGGGCTCATGTGCAACTAGAAGTTGTGGTACCATTCCATTTAGCTTTTTCTCAGTAAAGATGCTGAGCAGAAGCTTTCTTGCCTCACCCCAGGACCCCAGCACTATCCCCTCAGTTCAGTATCTATCAATTTAGTGATTTAATCCAGGTTAAATGCCCCCGCTTTTTTTTTCCCCCAGATCCTGCAAACACTTGTACGAACACAGCTAAAGGGCTGGAAGATGAAGAGCAGGAAGGAGGGAGTAATTTTTTTTCCA
>NW_009259976.1:2747993-2770902 GCF_000687185.1 Egretta garzetta
TACCATCTCCATTTTACAGTCAGGGAATGAAATCACAGATGTATTAATTGGTTAGCCCCAGGTCACACAGGAAGTCTGTGGCAGGGCCAGAAATTTGACATAGATCTCCCATGTCTCAGATCAGTGCCTTAATCATGAAATAATCACCAGAAGGTTGAATACTTAGGTTAACTGTGGAAGAGTAAGGGTTTTGCTATGGTATATAGAGAGAGAAATGGCAGCAATGCATTTCTAGTTCCTGTAAATCCTTAAGTTCATTTATATTCTGAGAAGTGACTGGGAAAAATGATACTGTGGGGTTCTCTGTTTATTCCCTCTCAGTTGCTTTCATATGAAATTTGCTCAATTCACAGTTCAAAGGAAGGTGTTTGCTCAATGCCAGTACAATGCAAACTCAATTGAGGGCTGAAAAATAGTACTGTATTCTTTGACTCATGCATCATCAGTAGCCAGAAAACATTTTTTAAAATATTCCAGAAATCAAAGGTCCAGAAAAAAAGACACAGAACATGAGATTTGTTTTGATTTCTCCTGCTGGTGGCAGAACACTCTCCAAAATCTGGAGGCCTAATTTCTCCCAAACTTTGAAATTAAAGATAAAAT
The DNA here is from genome assembly GCF_000687185.1 of Egretta garzetta. Taxonomy (NCBI): domain Eukaryota; kingdom Metazoa; phylum Chordata; class Aves; order Pelecaniformes; family Ardeidae; genus Egretta; species Egretta garzetta. Next base: position 2,748,597 of record NW_009259976.1, read on the forward strand.
TCTTCCAGTGCAATCCAAGCTATCTAGTTTCCAATATGGAGTTACCTTCTATAATACATAAATATTAATACTGGTAATAGAATTATAATGTTCCTTCCCACTTGGTTTTAAGTAATTATTTAATTTTATTAATCCCAATAGAGCAAGAAGGATTTCACTTGCCCATTTCACTTTCTCTTTACGTGATGGATTATCCTGATTGCAAACTTCCACTAACTTGCAGTCTGCTGTCCTACAGGTGCCAGACAGGCAAGAGCACAACTCTGCTCAAGCACAGATTCAGGGTGAAGGGTGAGGCTTGTGGACACCTTTCTCCACAAACACAGTTGCAGGACGTAACTCTCTGCCTAGCATCCACTGGCATTCACATCACTCAGCCCATGGTCCCATGCCTGCTGGGGCAACAGGCCTTTTCCTCCACTGGAGGAGGCGAAGGGGTGCAATGCTGCTAGGAACAGGGCTTCTGGCAGTGAAATGCTTGGTCAAGCCCAAGATTAGCTGATCCAGCACTGGTAAGCCTCTGGTCAAATCAGGAAAGAAAATGATCACGTGCTGTAAAGCCTTTTTCAGATTTAAAAGAAACACCCAGTATTTTGTCCCTTTGACTCAAACTAGCCCCAAATTTCATCCCTCTGAGTCCAGCCACTTGCTGTGTTCTTTGTTTTCTCCTCCAAATAGTTGACAGATTTCTTTGTTGGTCTGGTCTCTATTCCAAGTAATGGAGACAAAAATGAGTGCAGGTCTCAAGCTACTGACTGGGAGCATCAATGGCTTGGGATTTTGGGGGAGTATCCAAAGACAAACTTTCTTGTGAGCATTTGTGTCCAAGACAAAGCTAAGATTTTAGTTTATGGCACGCTTTGTGTTTGCACAAACAGGCAGCACAGCGGGGCAAACCCTTCCTCATCTCTAGGAACTATGTACTGCTCGCATCCCACATAAGACCCACCTCAAAAGGCTCCATATCTGCCTGGACTCCACTGCAGGGAAGGCTGTTGCCTCTTTATTACTACATGACTTTCCCTTTCTCCCCCCCCTCCCCCCATTTTGAAAGGGTTCTCAAGTTGCTTTTGTGAAATAAATACTAAGCATGACAACAAAGTCAAAAGGTTAAGAAGGCACAATAAAATCTAAAAACTGTAATAATACAGTAGGAGCATTGCAGTTGTGTAGTATCTTTCAACAGAGATCGTAGAAGAAAGCATTAATTAAACTTCAATCATTTAACCTCTGAGGTAGGTAATATTGCTATACCCACTTCACTAATGAGTAAACAGAGGCCTTGGAATGTTACAAGCCTTGTCTAAAGTTACCCAACAAGTCAGAAGAAAGGGAAGAGAAGTAATGAAATTAGCAGCAGCAGTAAATATTTCTAGTATGACATCATGCAAATTCTCATCCCGACTTCCAGCAGCTAGCATCACAGTATTTCCCAAATTATGGTATTTTTATATGTATAACCCATGGGTTAACCATCTTTCTGCCGTGATTTAGGAGAAGCTCAGGCTGCAATTGTGTCTAAGGGCATTTATTCCAGGTTTCCCATTTCCTTTGCTGGCCCTACTGACTCCCTTCTCCCCACTCTGCTTGGTCTTCCTCAGTACCCTCCTTGCTTCTGAGCAGGCAGCCAAGGCTGCGGGTATCAGAGGAGTCATTTTCAAGTGAGCATACCTTTGTGGAGTTGCAGATTCCCAAAGGGTTCATTTAATGCCTGAAAATATGGCAACAGATTGTCAGCTGCCTTTTAGCAAGTTCATAACTGCAGCAGCACCTATAGCAAGGAAGCCTGTATATGCATTTTACATGCTCAATCTACAGTCACTTCTTGGGATCAAGTCAAATCGAGGGAAGTCATCCCCCAGGAGGAGATAAAAAAAGTGTTGATTTCCAAATAGACCAACTTCATGTAAAATTTCCTCGATCCCTTCCTAGAGAACATAGAAGAAATAGGGCTTCAAACACGTAAGGAAAATTAGGATGAACAACTGTAGCTACAGAGGAAAGAAAACTGACCGTCTTATCTTTACAGCCTAGACTTCTGGGGATTGAATACAAATGAGTTGGACCTTAAGCCTCTTGCTCAGACCTTGAGTGGCTCCAGCCAGCTGCGGGATAATGGAGGGGGGAGACAAGCTTTCACCCCAGTGCTGACTTATTTGTATCTGTGGGCAAACTGCTTGCGGCACAGATAATGCTTCTTACCTGGGGAATGACATGGAGCTGCAAAATCAGTGCACATTTTGCAGAACTCTACAAAATATAAATGCTAGCAGTGAATGAACCAAAACTGATCAAGGATCTGGCCCACAATTATTTTAAACCTTCCTTTTTGCTTCATTTCTCCCCTAACTGGTGATGTTTCCTTTCCTCTTCACTTTGATTCAACAGCCATGACAGAAGTCCACAGCTCCCCCTCTCTCCCATTTATTCCAAGGCATAATGTAGTAATTATACTTACATTTTTAAAGGCAGACATTTCTCCATAGGCCCTATCAACCTGTGGCCTCATTATTATAATTACTTGATCTACAGACTGCTAATTTTTTGTCTTCCATAGGAATAAGATAGCACAGGAATAGGACAGAGGGAAATGTAGAGAAGTTGCAGAGAGATACCAGCTAATGTTTCTCTAATGACTACCGTATATGACAGGAAATACGAATATCAGGGGCATCAGAAAATGCATGATTTTTACTTCTATTTTTCCTCATTTCCTATTTCTCAACATGTCAACAGATACAGTGAAATGGATTCAATTTTTAGGTGGCTTCCTGGGTTATAAGCAACAAGAAAACCATGCAAGTAGATTTCTGTTTATTACTTTTCCAATTAGATTTGCATAGCATTGATGCTTGCTCTCAGGAGTCTATTTGCAATATTGGGAAAGGGTGTGAGTGAAATGAGGCCAAGTCCATGACGAGTTTCTGCTTAGCCTAGTTTTCCCTCACTTGCTTATGACATTTCTATTTTTCCACCCTGTAAATGAGATGAAAACCAGGAAAAGCAAGACTTGGTAATAACAGTGCTTACTCTGGCTGGAAAAAACTGGTCCAAAACAGCAAGCCTGGCTTTGATTACATCTAGTAATCAAGCTGTGTTCAGAATTACTTGACTTAATGTCTCAGGAAATGTTAATCTGCACATGGAAATCTTGGTTCTAGAGACTGTATGATCCACTGACATTGGGCAAAAAGTTAAAGTACTTTCATGCTTCCTTTTCTTTTTTCCTATTGTAGTCTCATGTTTGGGGAGGGCTAGCAGAGATAATGGAAAATCTAGTGAGTAAATGAGCAGTTTTATCTTCTAGGTCAGTATAGTAACAGTACTAAACAAACAAACAAACATAAACAAAACCCCATACCGAGTCAAAGAAACTGGGTGTAACTTATGTGGGAGGCTTTTTTTGCACTGGACTTAAAGTACCCTAACCTGACAGCATATATTTTAGTATATTTCAGAGTTCAGTGAACTAGAAAAACACTTTCCTTGCTGAGGATAACACAATGTAGTAGAAGTACTATAATAATGAGGGTGGATCATGATGGGGACTGTTTAGGGCAAACTGTAAGTTTTCAAGTGCCATTTCCTCAACATCTCCTACAGAAAGACATACATTAGGTCCCAGGACTGTTAACTATGCCACATTGAATTACACAATTGCACATCACATTCCAAAATAAAATAAACTGTATAGTCCTGAAGCGGTTTGATTGGGAGTGGGAGGTGTGGGGAGACTAAAGAAGCTCATGGGACGTGTGTTGTCTTGTTTACATGACAGGGAAGCACTGTGGTACTGCACAAACTCTCCCTGTCCCTATCAAGAGTTTGACTGCGTTTGGCTAATTTATTTTCATTTGGTATCAAATACCACTTTCTTCTTGGTCCCTATGAATAACTTTTCTCCCTACAACTCTCCAACTGCTCCCCATTGCTGTCAGTTAGACACACAATGAGCTTGTGGGGGGTGGGGGGAAGAAGTTTAGAGAAAATTCATGCTCATTATGCCAGGTAAATGAAGAAGTACTTAAGACTATACTTAGGTTTAACAGAGCAAGATTTTACCCATTCTTTTGTTGTTATCTGGAGAATGATCCAAATAAATTGTCGATTATTTTGACAGGTGCTTGAGTACCCATTTTCAAGTATTTCAGAAACTTGCATGTTAATTCATCTTGTTGTCAGTGAAGCTTAAAATGTTTCTATAGATCAGAATGATTTTCAAATATTTGACATGGGTATGGATTTTCTACTGAGAATGCTGGTTTATATTCAGCTATCAATACATCCTAGGACTGCATTTGCTTACTCCACAGGATCAGCCTGATGGGTCTCAGCCATCAATGTGATTGACTAATTATACACCCAATTCTTTCCCTTCTGTGTTGTTTCTAGATGATGAGCTCTGACAATAAGCATCTGAAACTGTTATTGCTTTCTGAGTGAATGACCAAGCACTTTGTACTACTGCTCATCCCTTGTGTAGCGTTCTCTCTCCATTGCTTAAGACTCCCATTCCACCTCCCTGGTACGTATGCTATTTCTCCTCAGCCTTGACAAGGTTTCCCAACATTAGGGAAACCTCAACAAATTTCATTAGCGCTCACCTGCTTTTTAGGACGTGGTCAATCATGAAAGTATTAAGTAAAACCTGTCCTAAGACTGAGCTTGCAAGAACCTGTAACTGCAATACCTATCCTTTCAGCACAAATTACTGTCATATTCCCTTTAGCCTGTTCTGCCCCACCTCAGAGTCCCTGACCAAATCCTCCCTTTATACCCCAGTAATTTTCCATCAGTGTAATATCAGCTGCTTCATGAAACTCCAGACAGACAAAGTCTCCTGCACTTCATTTGTCTAAGAAAACCTTACCAAAGCTTAATAACAGTTTAGTGTGATAACCATTTACGCTGACAAACCTGTGGTGTATTTTTCTCCCCTTTTCCATTTGCTTCCGCACTTTATTATTCTTTTCTCCAACAACAGTTTCCAGAGACTTGCACACTCCAAAGTAAAAGTTCAAGACCTGTGGTTACCTGGATTTCTGTTTTAAAACCTTTCTTGAACAAAAGTAACAAATCATGTCCCACTAGTTTTTAAAATGAAGATTATAAGGAAATCATTTAGAGTAAACAATATTTTCCAGCTATAGTTCCAGAAATGAGCAGCATGAAAAAGTTTCCCATAGGTGTCAATAGCCATTCATAAAAGTTTTACTTAATTATCAGAGCATGTGGTAACTTAAACTGAACCAAATCATACTGTTCCTGGAAGAACATCCCCCATATGTGTTATAGGTGAACAGCACTGTCACACACAGAGTAAGCTTGGCAACAGCAAAAATGTGGCGATGCTTACATGTAGAAAACAAATAAAAGGAAAATACCTGACCTGGACCTCCCAAAATCCTTTGCTCTTTATGTCCAGCAATTTAAAAATAAATAAACAATCAGTCCATTTCAGGGCCAAGCCATGCATAAAGCTTGGTCCCCATGTATTTCTTCCTTGAAAATATCACTACATTATTTGTTGTTTGAAAAATGCTGACTGGCACAGCTACCTTAGAGTGAGTAATATATCACTGCAATCAAGGACAGCTGGTTTTCTTGTGGAGTTACCAAATTCTCTTCAGGAACCCCAGCTACTAATTATCTCTAACTAGGAGCAGCCTCCACCTTGCCTTCCCTCCCCAGCAATACAAGAGACTGTCGTGCAGCACCACCAGCCTCAGACTCTTGTTCCCACACAATGAGATGCAATGTATTAAACATACAATGCATGTTCTAATAAGTGGAGCCAACGAGAGCTAAAAAGCTTGCAGCTGCTGGTACCACCTGTGTCCCTCAGCTTCCAGCCAGAACAATCTCCTCTCTGCAGTCCCTAGTTGTGGCGAGAGATAAAAGAGGCAGAAAGTGAGAATGACACGTCTGGCTCACGTCCTGCTCTTGTCATGAAGGAGCCAGTTGATCTGGAAAGCTTGCTCGCTCCCTCTGCAAATGTGGATGATTGTGCCTCTTTCCCCCACAAGCAAACACAAGGTGGCCAAGTAAGAATTTCCCACTTATTCCTCTGTGAAGTATGCCCCACGTGCCCATTGTCATAGTTCACCTAAGTGCAATTGCATTAGTTACCGTTGTTGGCCCTCCTGAGTCATAAGGATTGCTGTGGGATGGTAAACTTAGGCCAAGCAGGGAAGAGACCTGGTGGGTAAATGTGGTTTTGGCAGACCAAATGGAAATCTATCCTGAGGTACATTTTATTTTAAGAGATGTTTTTATAAAGGCTTTTGAGAGAGAGCTGGTTTGGGGGGTTTTTTTTACCCTCTTCTTTTTTTATGTTTTAATATGCTGTTCCTTTTTCCCTTGCCTGACCAAGTGATGATATGGATGCTTTTCAAAGTTTGGAATTATCTGTTGGCTACTTCACTGCCTCAGGACGATTGGCATCCATTCAGGGATCAGAAAGACCATCAGTTGTTTGGATCTTTTTCCTTTCACATGGAGTTTTGTTTTGCTTTTTCCCTTTCCATGTATTTCATTTCTGAGTCGGGTGTTTTGAATCAATGCCCATCTTGGGCCAGACTGTGCCATTAAAGTACTGGCCAGTATTATAGCCTGGATGGAAAGCAGGGTTGGCAGAAATAGGCAGTCACGTAGATTCTCACTAGATTATTACCAATATTAGATACCAACAATGAGAACTGAAGCCATTCCTTACATAATTTCTGCTGCATCCTCAAACTAGACTCTCTTTTCTGCAAAACGCTTTCCCTAGTTTCTCCACTCTCTTTTTATTACTTAGCTGACATCCCCAGCACAAGTGCTGGAGAAAATTCCTTTGGTCATGTTGCAAGGCCAAAACCTGTACTCTTACAGTCTTACCCTTAACCTTTTTTACTTCTCAGATCCAAGGGTTTTATCCTTTCCTTTCCATTGCATCATGTCAGAATGTTACTGCTAGTCTGATAAAAACAGGATGTAATGGGCACAACATAACATTTCTCCTTCTGGTCCAACATGGTATTGGCTCCTTCTTTTTCAATTTAAGATAAACTAATTATCAAAGTTATAAAGATATTTGAGCTTTGTGGTGTAAAGTCTGGGCTCTTAGAGCTACCACAAAGCTCTGGTTCTAACACCATGAACTTCCTCTAGACGTTTCTTCTCTTCCACCTAGAAATACTATTTGCAAACATTTTGAGGATTTCTTGCACTCAACCCAGTATTTTTGAATCCACCACAGCATTGCCAGGGAGGTTTTTCCCAGAATTTTCTCCTGTAACTAGGACCACTCTCTGGATTAAAATATATTTCTCCCACAGCTTAGAAGGAAAACAATTGGATATGGGGCTCTGATGCCTATTCCAGTCATTCCAGCAGTTGTCCTATTACTACTTTATAGGGAACATTCATAATACTCAAATAATTTATCTAGTACAAGTGATAGAGCGGATGAGGAGACTTTCTTTGCTTCTCTGAATTGCCCTGCAGTGGAGGTCTCCCTCCTCGCTGACTAGATAAAGAGCCTGGGACTTCTAATTTAGTAGGTGACTGAAGTTGGTGGTGTGACATGCCATTGCCTATTTACCTCCTATTTACTCTTACATGCTTTGTTCTCCTTTGTAAAATACTCAGTAAAACCTTAGATGCTGTGAGAAAAGAAGCTTGCATTAATTGACCTGATTGATTACAACTGATCTTGGAACAGAGGGAGCACAAGGTAGTACAGTGAACACTTTAGGGGACAATATTATTTGGTATTCCTGATGGTTAAAACATCAAGCAGAAAGTGACTGTTGTGGTTTAACCCAAGCTGGCAACTAAGCCCCACACAGCCACTCGCTCAATCCCCCCCCAGTGGGATGGGGGAGAGAACGAGAAAAGTGAGAAAAGTCATGGGTTGAGATAAAGACAGTTTAACAGGTAAAACAAAAGCCGCACATGCAAGCAAAGCAAAACAAGAAATTAATTCCTGACTTCTGATGGGCAGGCAGGTGCTCAGCCATCCCTAGAAAAGCAAGGCTCCATCATGCCTAACAGGTACTTGGGAAGACAAACACCATTGCTCCGAATGTCCCCCCCATTCCTTCTTCCCCCAGCTTTACGTGCTGAGCATGACATCATATGGTGTGAGAGATCCCTTTGGTCAGTTGGGGTCAGCTGTCCTGGTTGTGCCCCCTCCCAGCTTTTCACGCACCCCCAGCCTCCTCAGTGGTGGGGTGAGGCAAGGAGCAAAAAAATGCCTTGACTCTGGTAAGTCCTGCTCAGCAGTAACTAAAGCATTCCTGTGTTATCAACGATCTTCCCAGTGCAAATCCAGAACATAACCCACACTAGCTACTATGAAGAAAATTAACTCTACCCCAGCCAAACCCAGCACAGTGACCATGTTGAACAAACAGCCTGCTCTGTATCTATAACATTAGTTCTGCTAGTAAACTGGGTATAAAAACGTTGGCCCTTCAGCTTTCCATGTTATCCCATGGCAGCTCCCAGCATTTGATTTTGTATTTGCACTGTAGCTCATTCCTTTCAAACATTGCAAAACTGGCATTAGACCAATTCTGTTTCTCTTGGACTGCTTCTTGCTTATCCTCCGTATGCACTGATGGCCCAGTCCTATAACATGACAGATGCTGTCCTGGAACAGACTAAAAATTGAACAGCATTGCTCTGCACTTTGCAAGAATGAACCATGAGACAGCCCAGGCTTTTCCAAATATCATAGAGATAGGATTTCTTATCTTTTTTTTTTTTTTTTATTGTTTTTCTCAGGCATTGGACACATACTGTTAACAGCACGTTGCAACTGATACCATAAGTCTACCGGAAAGTGCTTATTTTCTTTAGGAACAATTGGGTCTTCATTTTAATTGAGTTCCTCCCACTCCTTTTACAAACATACTATTTATACAAGCCATTAATGGAGCCAGATATCCATCCATCCACATTTCTGTACAAACATGGTTTGCATGTTCAAATTCAGATGTGTTTATGAGTATACGAGAAAGTATTAATGTACAAAGTTGGGTGTAACTCAACCAACCACATTACTGTTCCTTTGAAAATGTGATGCAGTATTTAAAATACTGTTGACATGTTAAATTAAGAAATGTTTAAAGTATTTAACATTTCAAATGTATCTATTCTCCCTAATTAGCATATGAAATTATAGATTCAAAACTTAAATTAAAGGTGTTCACATGGCCATCTCCTACAAAACATGTTCAAGGGACTTATAGCAGTTCTTATAGTGGGCTGCATGAAAATTATTTTTCAGTAACTCTGTTGTGTGGAGCTTGACTAAGACATGGTAATAATTGTCATTAGTCGCTCACTAGGCGGCAGTTGGGCAGAAGGTTAACATTGTTTTCAAATCACTCTAGTTTAATTATTTTTCATTGTAATAATGTTAACATTGACACAGAACTGATGCCTTGATGGTTTAGTTATAAAAGCTTCAGGTCTTCTTTTTGTGCATGAATGCGCTCTTAGTCTTTCCATGCTTCCAGATTTTCTTCTAATCATAAGTGTATGTGCTGTAATGGCCAAGTTAATGAGATCTTTTAACTTCTTATGCTTCAGCTAGTCCTTTTTCACAGGAAAGGGGGACTATGAAAAAAGTCATGGATCCAGGTAACTGTGCCTCACAGCCACATCCAAGTAGGGGTAGGCATGTGGAACAAGGCTTTGCCCCATGTGCTGGTGACTACAGTTGTAGTGCATTGAGACCACCCATCATTACTGCTTGCCAGCTGGCATTTTCCTACCCTCTTCACAAGGACTCTTCTAGCAGAGGACAAATTGAGGGAACCTTTTACATGTGATAGTCTGCTTTCCACCTAAGTCAGCTGCAGAAACACAACCATCAAGCCAATTTTAATCTTGTGTTTTATATATATAGGGCAAACAGAGATGGAGAACAAGTGTTTCAAAGCACCTCAGTAATTTAGTAAGCCCTGCTGATTTGCCAAGTGTGCAAAAACCACTACTAAACTTAAGAAACCTGGATCATTGCAAAGATTTTCCTCGTCGGTATTATTTTTGTAAGTTGCCTAGAGTAAGTGCAAACAGCACGATACAAAGCTGTATAATTTGTTCATACAAACAGAAAATTCTCCATTCTGCTAGAGATTCATAACATATGAATCTTTCAGTTACTTTTGCCAGCTTCTTGTATTGATTTCAATATGGCATTAATCAGTTTGTGTGTATATTTCACTTGGATTTTTAAAAGTTGAACTGACTTTTATTGTATTTTATTTTTAAGTGCATAAGTATGTTCATTTTCAGACTGGATTTGCAACAAGTATCTAAAGATATAAAAACCAGAAGAGGCTGCTGAAGAGTGTACATTTTGTGAAGCTAGGGCTAGATAGAGATATGTGCGAGTAAGCAGTTATCACATTTAACTATATTGTGCTATCTTCTCAAGATAAAAGGACAGACGGAGCAGCATTTTCATGTCATTACCAAAGTTACCTTACAGCAAAAGTGTTCAGTAATTACAGCGCACACCGAAATACCTGTAATTTCTCCCCAGTCTTTTTATAGCAGCTATTTTGATAGTAGAATGACATAACCACAAACAAAGATTTGTTGTGTTGGAATTCTCCTTTGTATTAGCCATTTTCTCTTGAACTGATCTTGTGATTTTAAAATGCATTTTCTTAGAGAGTCATATGCAAGACACCTGCAAAGCAGACAGTAAAGTTAAGTCTTAATATGGGGAAATATACATGGATAAAAAAAATAGGAGAAAGAAGTACACAGAGAATTATATGGATCCTGGGCCTGATTCACTGCAGTAGCATTCCAGTGAAGTAATTCAAAAGAAGTTAAGCCAGCATAATATTGGAAGAGATTCACAATGGTAAATCAGGACTTCTTTTGGCATGCTTATGTGCAAAAGGGAAATTTGCTCATTGGATTCTCCTCTCACTTTCACAGCATAAATCAGCAGTAATTCCACTGAAATCAATGGAGTTAAGCCAGGTTAGAATGAAGGGGAGATGAGAATCAGATTCGCAGAGTGCAGTTTGCTGTGATTTAGCACACAAATGAGTGTCTTATAATCTGTTTACTGACAATGTATGCAAATTGTCTTTTTGGAAAGCAACCATGAAAACTGAGCTTTACAAAAGCAAAATGAGGGGTGGGAATGTTCTTAGTTCCAGACATTCACATCCATAGTCAGAGGTCTGATACACAAACACGGTCTCAGTGAGAAGAAAACTGCCAAGTCTTCACAACACATGCAGAAGTAAGGTAGATTATAACAAGATGTGAGACCATGATTTGGAATAGCAAACATCCCTCTCAGATACTGGGATAATCCAGCAATCAGGCCCCAAACAACATCCCTCCAAGCAAACCCAGGCAGGCCAACCATGCCATTTTACAGCACGGGCTGCACCCTAAATCTACTGGAAAGCCATGCAAATGTGACTGGGTCCAGGTGGTCCCAGCTCCTACTGGTCTCAAGTGGGAGATGTTCACAAAAAAAAAAAACCTTTTATGTTTACTAAACCACTGAAGATTTAAAATGGCTGCAACCGAGAATCTGAGTGTGTAAAGTAGTTGATAGATCCCAAAATAACAAGACAGTGAAATGCTTTCATGTTCACTTACCCATGGAAGAGACAGGAAGAGTTAACTTTTATTGGCTCTAAGCAAATGCTCATTCTGGGTTTCAGGATGCAGTTGCATACAGCCTGGTGAAACTACATGTCATAATTAGAGACATTATTTCCTTATGCTAAGTCTTTAAATCGATATTTCCTTCTTTGAGTTTTTTTTTTTATTCTGATCTTTTCATTCTGATCCCAGCTTAACAGATATCTATGTTATCTGTGAGAAGATATCCATATTATGACATTCAAGATCAGATTTATTGTGCAGGACATGAACACATGGAGAGACTGGGATGTGTTAACCATGCCCTAAAGCACCTCCTGAGGAGCACTCCAAGTACCACAGGAGCTCACAATGAAGGAGGGTAGAGCTTATCTTTTCCTAGCCTGCTTAAGAGCTGATGACCTCATATCTCCAATTCCTGACTTTCTGTTATTGGGAAGGACGGCCCCAGTGTGAGATAACAGCGAGGACAGACAGGAGGAGGCAGCAGTGTTCATGGGGTCTGGTTGGTGGTACCCATCCTTCCTCAACAGCTCGCAGGCCCTTAAATCTTACACAGATGGCTGTAAGAGAATATGAGGGAAACCAAAAACCTGCTGTCACAGCAGGCTCTGGAGCCCTATTGCCCAGAAGAGGGCAGGCCTACAGTATTTTTCCTTTGTCAGTGGCATTTTTGCAGATCGACTCTTTCTTTTGTCTATCTAGTCTGCTGTGTGGTCTGGAGAAATTAAATACAATGCAAAAAACCAAACAACCACAACTCTAGAAAAATTTAGGCAGTTGTCTCAGTCCATGGGCTCAATCCTTCATGTTTTTAGTCAAAGTCTTCAGGCAAGTACATTTTTCTGTCTACCTAATGGTCAGTGTGGTCAAGTAAGATGTGGACTAGGTCCACTTCATTGCTGTAGGTCAAGACAAAAGGCCTGCCCTGAATAAAAACTAAACCTTAAGATGGAAAATGCTAATTTTAAAGTTCTCAATTTTTCCCTTAATTAAAATGAAAACAATTATCTGACTTCCAACTTCTGGTCATTTTTCTCCATACTTCCCCTCCTCTTTTCTTTCTGCTCCCCTCGCCCCCAGTGATTGAAAAAGATAACCTGAGTACATGAAGATTCATGTATCTCCTGGTTTCAGCTGGGGTAGAGTTAATTTTCTTCCTAGAAGCTATTATAGTGCTGTGTTTTGGGTTTAGTATGAGAAGAATGTTGATAACACTGATGTTTTAGTTGTTGCTAAGTAGTGCTTACACTAAATCAAGGACTTTTCAGCTTCTTGTGCTCTACTGACTGAAAAGGCTGGAGATGCACAAGAAGCTGGCAAACTGGCCAAAGGAATATTCCATACCATGTGACATCATGCTCAATATATAAGCTGGGGGAAAGCTGGCCAGGGGGCCACTGCTCGGGAACTGGCTGGGCATTGTTTGGCGGGTGGTAAGCAATTGCATTGTACATCACTTGTTTTGTATAATCTTTTATCATTATTATTATTCTCCCTTCCTTTTCTGTCTTATTAAACTGTCTTCATCTCAACCCATGAATCTCATTCCACCCCCCCAACTACAGAACAACATCTCTATGAATACAGTTATTAAAAACACCTCTTTAAGAAATAGCACTTCTCCAGCTTACTTAGCTTCCAAGCATTTTCACCTTCTGTCTCAGACTTACAACTATGACAAAAAGACACCATTTTTTTTTCTTTTAAATAAGCACAAATTCTGCTCTGAAGCAGGCTGTGCTGGTAGTTTAATCTGTGTTTGTCAGGTCTTGTATATCTTTCCTTTTTTGCAGTTGTTCCTACTGTTGAAGCCTACTGCTCAGTCAGCTCTCACCTGCTCCTGCAGTCTGCATAACACAAAGCTTTATTGGTGTACAGCATACCAGGAGGGGTGTGTGACTGGAGGCTGGGTACTCCAGCAGGCAGCCTGACCCAAACAGACCTCTAGCCAAGCCCTTGCACAGTGAAACATAGAATCATTTAGGTTGGAAAAGACCTTTAAGGTCATCAAGTCCAACTGTTAGCCTAATGCTGCCGTTCTACCACTAAAACATGGCACAAGGGGAGCTCCTCAAGGTTCTCACTGTTCCTTGATACTGATCTCCCTCTCCTTTCACATGCCTTTACTCAAACATCATCTTAAAACTAAGCAGAATCTGGCATAAAATATCCAATATAAAGCTACACCTGCTTATGTACACTCACCACAGACTAGATTGCTGCAGTCTGGTCATCATCAGGATTCCCTTGAAGTTGGGTAGAAAGCTGCTGTGGTTGCAGAAGGTGGCTGCTCCCTCACTGTTCAGACAGGTGTGTATGAATCAGACCTGCCCTCTTTTTGGACAACTGCAAACCTTCTGCTCCACTAACGCATTAAAACTTAAAAGGTAAGGAGAAAGCACATAGAGGACTGTCCTTATTCTTATGTCACATCAAAGCACTTGAAGTCAGATGAGTTGTTTCTACTTCCCACTCTAAGCTTAGCACAGACCAGGACAACGTAAGGCTCTTGTTAGCAAACTTCACTGTGATGTTCTCTCTCCAAGAGAGAGGGGGACAGTGCAGCTAATCAGCAATGTAGTATGCCTTCTGTGTCAGAACAGATTAGGACTCTACCGCTTCAGAAAGAAATAAATGAGGATATTAGAGAAGTAAAGCATACCACAAATGACATGGGGAAAATGAATAGGTAACAATTCACATTCTTATAGAATAAGAAATAATGATAAATTATTATGGCCTGTTTAAAGTCGACAGAAGGAAATACTTTCTCATTTAACATGTAGTTAAAATATAGAGCTTACCGCTACCAGAAATTTCGGAGCCAAAAAGATAAAAAGGATAAAGAAGTGTACCTAGAAGAAAAGTCTATTAGGACTATTAAACATAAAGATGTGCTATCTTCTCCAGTTCTGGAAGGCTTCTATGTGCCCAAGGACCTTAGGGTGACAAGTTCCAGTACAGATATTCAAATAATAATTTAGAATGACATCTCACAAAAAGGAAAGAGTATTTTCACACAAAACCATCCCAGCCACCATCTCCCAAAATTTGTTTATGAAAAGTATCTGAGGTAATGCTCAGAACTGAACCTAGCCCCTTCAGAGTGCCGTTCAAGGAAGGAAAACCTTTTTCAAGTAGCAATAACTTCTGGCCTCTAAAGGTTTTCCAGAAAAATAAAACCAAAGAAATCCTCCAACTATTTAAGTCAAATAGCCATTGTGGTTCTGATTTTTTTTTTTTTTGACAGAAACTGTTAAGTAGTTCTACTCACAGGTCACTGAAACTAAACCTTAAGATGGAAAATGCTAATTTTAAAGTTCTCAATTTTTCCCTTAATTAAAATGAAAACAATTATCTGACTTCCAACTTCTGGTCATTTTTCTCCATACTTCCCCTCCTCTTTTCTTTCTGCTCCCCTCGCCCCCAGTGATTGAAAAAGATAACCTGAGTACATGAAGATTCATGTATCTCCTGGTTTCAGCTGGGGTAGAGTTAATTTTCTTCCTAGAAGCTATTATAGTGCTGTGTTTTGGGTTTAGTATGAGAAGAATGTTGATAACACTGATGTTTTAGTTGTTGCTAAGTAGTGCTTACACTAAATCAAGGACTTTTCAGCTTCTTGTGCTCTACTGACTGAAAAGGCTGGAGATGCACAAGAAGCTGGGAGGAGGACAGCCAGGAAAGCTGACCCAAACTGGCCAAAGGAATATTCCATACCATGTGACATCATGCTCAATATATAAGCTGGGGGAAAGCTGGCCAGGGGGCCACTGCTCAGGAACTGGCTGGGCATTGTTTGGCGGGTGGTAAGCAATTGCATTGTACATCACTTGTTTTGTATAATCTTTTATCATTATTATTATTCTCCCTTCCTTTTCTGTCTTATTAAACTGTCTTCATCTCAACCCATGAATCTCATTCCACCCCCCCAACTACAGAACAACATCTCTATGAATACAGTTATTAAAAACACCTCTTTAAGAAATAGCACTTCTCCAGCTTACTTAGCTTCCAAGCATTTTCACCTTCTGTCTCAGACTTACAACTATGACAAAAAGACACCATTTTTTTTTCTTTTAAATAAGCACAAATTCTGCTCTGAAGCAGGCTGTGCTGGTAGTTTAATCTGTGTTTGTCAGGTCTTGTATATCTTTCCTTTTTTGCAGTTGTTCCTACTGTTGAAGCCTACTGCTCAGTCAGCTCTCACCTGCTCCTGCAGTCTGCATAACACAAAGCTTTATTGGTGTACAGCATACCAGGAGGGGTGTGTGACTGGAGGCTGGGTACTCCAGCAGGCAGCCTGACCCAAACAGACCTCTAGCCAAGCCCTTGCACAGTGAAACATAGAATCATTTAGGTTGGAAAAGACCTTTAAGGTCATCAAGTCCAACTGTTAGCCTAATGCTGCCGTTCTACCACTAAAACATGGCACAAGGGGAGCTCCTCAAGGTTCTCACTGTTCCTTGATACTGATCTCCCTCTCCTTTCACATGCCTTTACTCAAACATCATCTTAAAACTAAGCAGAATCTGGCATAAAATATCCAATATAAAGCTACACCTGCTTATGTACACTCACCACAGACTAGATTGCTGCAGTCTGGTCATCATCAGGATTCCCTTGAAGTTGGGTAGAAAGCTGCTGTGGTTGCAGAAGGTGGCTGCTCCCTCACTGTTCAGACAGGTGTGTATGAATCAGACCTGCCCTCTTTTTGGACAACTGCAAACCTTCTGCTCCACTAACGCATTAAAACTTAAAAGGTAAGGAGAAAGCACATAGAGGACTGTCCTTATTCTTATGTCACATCAAAGCACTTGAAGTCAGATGAGTTGTTTCTACTTCCCACTCTAAGCTTAGCACAGACTAGGACAACGTAAGGCTCTTGTTAGCAAACTTCACTGTGATGTTCTCTCTCCAAGAGAGAGGGGGACAGTGCAGCTAATCAGCAATGTAGTATGCCTTCTGTGTCAGAACAGATTAGGACTCTACCGCTTCAGAAAGAAATAAATGAGGATATTAGAGAAGTAAAGCATACCACAAATGACATGGGGAAAATGAATAGGTAACAATTCACATTCTTATAGAATAAGAAATAATGATAAATTATTATGGCCTGTTTAAAGTCGACAGAAGGAAATACTTTCTCATTTAACATGTAGTTAAAATATAGAGCTTACCGCTACCAGAAATTTCGGAGCCAAAAAGATAAAAAGGATAAAGAAGTGTACCTAGAAGAAAAGTCTATTAGGACTATTAAACATAAAGATGTGCTATCTTCTCCAGTTCTGGAAGGCTTCTATGTGCCCAAGGACCTTAGGGTGACAAGTTCCAGTACAGATATTCAAATAATAATTTAGAATGACATCTCACAAAAAGGAAAGAGTATTTTCACACAAAACCATCCCAGCCACCATCTCCCAAAATTTGTTTATGAAAAGTATCTGAGGTAATGCTCAGAACTGAACCTAGCCCCTTCAGAGTGCCGTTCAAGGAAGGAAAACCTTTTTCAAGTAGCAATAACTTCTGGCCTCTAAAGGTTTTCCAGAAAAATAAAACCAAAGAAATCCTCCAACTATTTAAGTCAAATAGCCATTGTGGTTCTGATTTTTTTTTTTTTGACAGAAACTGTTAAGTAGTTCTACTCACAGGTCACTGTGTCTCTGAAGCAACAGAGAGTGTTAGAAGAATAAGATTTTAGGAATATCCCTTTCAAAAACTTAAAATAACCTCATCATAGCCTAATTCGTCCCCAGGTAAAGTGGCTGTTGCCTCAGAGGCAAAACTAGCAGTCAATAGC
Source organism: Egretta garzetta (assembly GCF_000687185.1). Taxonomy (NCBI): domain Eukaryota; kingdom Metazoa; phylum Chordata; class Aves; order Pelecaniformes; family Ardeidae; genus Egretta; species Egretta garzetta. The sequence goes on from NW_009259976.1 coordinate 2,766,034, forward strand.
TACAGCACCATGCAAGTCAGGCTTCACAGTCTAAACCTTCCTCCAAGTTTAAAGGTCTGGACCTGCCAATACTTCCACAGCAAAGAACTTGTCCCTCCTCATGTGAGGGAGAGCCCCCGGTTTTCCTGTCCCTCAGAAGGCAGAAGACATAAGAAAAAGTAGGCAGCATTTTCAGAAGCAATAGTTAAGCATCCATGAAATTCAGTAAGGGCACGCCTGAGCATCAGCGAGATGCTCGTTTAAAACCTTCCTCTATTCTTGGCTCTATTACAAAGGGAGAGTTTGCAGAACGACCAGTGTGTTACTGAGAGACAGACCAAATTGAACAATGGGGAGACTCAACCTCAGACCACACACATTCTCCTTCACTTGGTTCCCAGATGATCTCTGGATACCGAGTAATCACTTTTCCTGAAACACCAGTCTCTTCCCTCCCCAAAATTATCCCAGCTCTTCCCAAGGCATTGCCCTCAGTGAATCAAAGAACACCTCACAAGTTTTTGAAAAGTGCATTCAGCAGAAATGGGACACCTTTTCATCTGTATGCCAGGAACCTGATTTTGTCAATTATACGCTGTATATAAAAAGCCTCTGCTATCTGCTTTCCCAGTACTCTGGGGAACGCATATGAATAATTTTAAACTAGGAAAATGCTGTTGGGAATATTGTTTTATTTGGGAATTATAAACTTTGAAACACATCTACAAAGAGTATTTTATAATTAATAATATTTAATTTTTTTTTAATACACATACATATGCATGTATGCATTTTGGATTAAAATAAAGGAGAGAGAATACATCTTAGAATCACACATCAGTTAACACAGATCTTGAAAGACAGGCCAAAGTGCCTTGAAAAGAAAAAAAAAATGTCTCTGGCCAAAAATGGTAAGCATAGGAAACCCTCTGATTTCCTTGGTGCAGGCCCACAGGGTGCAAGAGATGCGCTACTTGTGGCACAGAAATAATTCCAATTATCAGCTATACACCTTCCTTGTGACACGACAGTTATGCAACAGGAATATTTTTAGAAAACTCTGATACATGTCAATGTTTACAAAATTTCCACCTGGCTTTTTAGAAGAATGAGAATGATAATAAGCTTAAAGAAAACAAAATGAATGCTGCCATTACATTACAAGAGCTTAGGGCAAGTTGATCTCTGACTGTATGACAGATCATTTTAACCTTTGCAGTCTTCTGGGCCTTTTTGATGCCACCTCATCGTTACACTAACCTAGTTCATTCTCTCTCTTGAACTATGGTCACTTAGAATCATTCATCACAGAAACTTTACAGCAACGCCTTAGAGACTGCTGATACAACACTGTTGCTCTTAAAAGAAAAATTTTCAGAGCAATTCGCAGGGGAATTACACTGTTTCCAAACTGCAGTTGTTGGCCACTTCTTTTGTGTTTCCTGCTATTCTTTTGGGTGATTTTTTTTTTTTGATGTAGCAAACAAATTGAATTAGTCTTGAAAAATAAATTACAAATTGGGAGTTTTCTGAGCTGTCCACAGAGTATTTGTTTCATCTTCCAGCATATGTTCCAAGTGCATCACTGGGACTGACACTAAGAAATAAGGTGTTTGGCAGCTGCCACCAGAAAGTGGTTTCTGAATTGTAGCATTATTTTTGGATCTCAAGTCCTATTGCATAAAAATATTAGCAAAATCTTTTACAGATGACCAGTACATACTACTGATCAGATAAGACTGAGACTTTTTTAATGCTAGCTTTTCTTCTAAACAGTTGATTTAGTATTAAAAGCTAAGAGGATGTATTTTTATTTTATAAATCTCAAACTCATCTGCTATTCCTTTTTAAGCAGTGGAGACAAAATCCTTGTTAACAGAACTTTTAAACATTCACATATATTAATTGGCTTTATTACACTGCTGTACCACACGATATCTTCTGTCTTCCCTGAGCCCTGGATTATTTATCTCTCAGCTAAGAACTTCTGCAAAGCCTTTTAAAACAATATTACATTGGTTATTATACTAAAAGCTTAGAGTACAGCCACCTCAGTCTCCTAAAGGCCCCCTACACATCACATATCTCCCTATTCAGTGTTTAGCTAATGGATTTTGACTTTCTAGAAAACACAAGGTTTTGCTTGAAAAGTAACACACAGGTTTTCAGGTATTGTTCTGGTTACACTGAATCATGTTTAACATTCCATTTACAGTATTTACCAAAAAAACCCCACCCCTTCAAAACAGTTCAGGATCAAAACATTAAAAAAAATAAACCCAATGTTTGGTGGGGAGAGGTAGATGACAGCTTAGGCAAATACAAATCTGTATCTGGTCTTTTAACTCTGGATATAAGCTTATCATTTAAAACATTATCACAGACTAAACATTGATAGACTTATGCTAGATGTAACTTTCACCATACCTTCCTGATTCACCATCAGCAGAATTCAGTGAGCTTACCCTATACATGTCCTAACAAAAGTGCTTAGTGATGCTAAATCGTGATAAAAACATTAAAGATCCATTTCACCAAGAGCCATCTTAAAGTCTCTCATTCTTGTGAGCTGCCATCTACTAAGAAGTACCAACAAATAAATATGGGTCCTTAGTCTTTCACATTGAGCTCTGATAGACCTTGCTTAGCTCTTACAGAACTCCCCATTCCTCCAACTTTATCACTGGGTAAGACTTCAAAGGTCATCTAATATATCAACCATTCAAATATATACAGAAACGGTTCATGTTAGCAGACGCAATTCACAGCATATATATTTGCAAATAGCCTATATGATGAGATAACTGTTTATTCTGTATGGTATTTAAAATTTTAAAAGGACTAAAATTAATAATAAGGGAAACACATGTTCAGTCATTTCAGTTTGCATAGTGATTCACCCATAAAGAAAGTGATAACCAAACGGAGTCAACAGTTCTGTACAAAACATTATTTTGTCACAATGAACCCCTTGAGACAAAGATGTAAATATTCAGACATTCCTAGATACAAGTGCATGGCAGAAAATAACCGTGCTGTTAATATTTAAAATTAATGTAACTTCAGCTAAAATTCCTATTAACATAGACACAATAGGCCAGATCTTCAGCTGATGTAAATTGGTGCAGTCCCATAGAAGTATGTAGTTCTATGACAGTTGAGAATTTGCCTCAGAAAATTTATATTGCTGTAGACAGTCTCACATTCAGAAGTTCAATTAAAACTTTAGAACAGTCACTTTTACAAAACCAAAATTCATCAAACTTAACTTTGCACTGATATGTATTACAGATAGGCTAGAAATTGTCAGCAGAGTGAAATTATTCACAACTTTCATATCATAGCAGATAAAATAGTCAGTAAAGAAGTATTTGAACAGGCCTTACAATCTTTTACAAATAGGCTTTTGATCCTCAGAAATTAAATGGGATTGATCACATCAACATTGAAGTGCCTCACAAACCACACCCTTACAAAACACCTTTGAGGGGAGGAGGTATTATCTTCTTTTTATGGGGAATAAAACAGATGTACAGAGACAGGGATTTTTACAAAATTACGCTGAAGACCGTGGCATTAACAAGAAATGAACTAGAATTAGCTGGTTCCCATCCTGAGTCTGAAACAGGAGCACAGCCCTCTGTCTCCAGTGAAAGTTAAGTGCTTATTTCTTTATAGTTTCCAGTAAATCTGTCATATTAATTAAGATAATTAATTAATAGCACTAGCAGAGCAAAAGCTGCATATATAGGCCCTGATCCCATGCACTCTCACCACAGTGAGAGATACTTTCATAGCTGGTTCCACATCCCCTCCCATTTTGGAAGGAATTTGCACAAGTAATACTATTTTTCCTCCATTTATGGTCTTAACGAGGTAAAGAGTGACAAGACTAAATACCTGTTCCACGAAACACTGGTTTTCAACTCATGTTCTGTTGCCTATACCCAAGGTATCCACAAAAAGTAAGAGAAGCTAGTCAGTCTGTGCTATGTGGTAATTCACTTGCATGGACTTTTCAAAGGGTCTCTGAATGTTAGCTGTCCATTAGGAAATCAAACCATTCCTGGGTGCCTTTTTGCTGCATGAGGATGCTCCGAGGAACATCCCTGGTCAGGGTTTTTGTGGGATCAGTGAGAGCAAGCCACCCACGAGGACATGTGGGAAATCCCAGGGCCATCATCCTTCTGCACCCATCTCCTTGCTCAGAGGGTCTTGCTCACCATGTTTTTAAAAAGAATTGTGATTTTAAACTCAAGTTTTTAACAGATGATTTTTTAAAACTTTGTATCAATAGTCTAATTGCAAAACAGGGGGTAAACTTAAAACAGAGAAACTCCTTGCTAAATATGACACCAGCTGAAGAGAACAGTGGGATAACTTTCCTCTCCAGTTCTTCACCAATAGTAGTCTCAGTGTATTCCTCATTATCCAGGTGAATGAACAAAACAGTAATTTTTTATTTTAGGAATAGAGCTATAAAACACACAGGTTTAAAAAAAAAAAGGAAAGAAAAAAATCAAACTCCTACTCTGACAGTGACTGTATTTTTATTTTTGGCTGCTGTATCAGGAATTTTCAGCAGTAGGAATTCATATTTCTTCTCATTCTGTGACATAGAAAAGGCTTACAATTCTGTGAAATGTAATGTACAGGTTTAATAGGATTGTACTCTTGCCTAATGTCATAGTAACAAATAAATGCAATAGAGAATTGCTGACACAATAGAAAACTGCTAGTTCAACACAAATGAGTCTCTGTAAATAAATCTGAAGTAATTTCTCTATACATCTTGGCTACCGCTTTAAGCTCGGCTTACAGTCAGGAGCTGGCATGGCATTAACAGGGTGTGTGTGGGGGGGGGGGACTTATCGCAACCCCCCCAGCGTG
>NW_009259976.1:2770917-2774592 GCF_000687185.1 Egretta garzetta
AGTGACTTGATGGTTCAACTCCAAAACACCTTGTTTAGGCACAAACTCCCCTTGCAGCCCACATACTAAAAAGCACAGAAGGGCACATCCTGATCTGGTGGAAATGAGGTTGTGAAGGGACACAGTGGTACTCCTGTGCACTTGGCACATGCTCGGATTCAGAGGCATTGCAACGCAGTTGGGCACCACATACCCTGTGTAGAAGAAATGAAAGCAACTCCTCACCTCCCCAGGCACCAGTGCTTAGCCTGTGCTGAGAGGAAATGGTGACAGGAAGAGCTTTCTCCTGACTATCAGATCCAGTAACAGTTATACCAGGGAAATACAGGATAGCCCTACTCCAAACTCTTTCCATCCTGCTCACATTGAGTCTTTCCAATGTAAGATAGGATTATTCCTTTCCCACAACCAGTTTTGACAACATGACTGCCAGAAAGACCACTCAAGGGGAAGACATAACATGCAGCTGACAGACTGTAATGCATTGTATGAGACCATGAGAGCACCCTATATTAAGTAAAAGTAAGGAGCAAACCACCAAAAATCAACAGTGAAACACCTTTCCCTCTATTAGTAGGTTTCTCAATCTCATTTTCCCATTAGTCCCATATGAAATACAGTTCTAAGTAGTGTGTAACATTAAGCAAATAGTATACTATAATATTTTTCATTTCAAGGTATCAGCACTCTATCCACCCAAGTCACTCAAAATGCCACGCTAACAGCACAGGTAGAAATCACCTTTTCTTTTTCAAAATGCACAAGCGCTCATTAAACAAGATAGTGAGTAACCCTTGTTATAAGGGATATGTAGGCAAGCCAGGAAGAGCTGGCATTTTATTCAGGCCAAGTCAATAGCTTACACACACACACTGAACAGTTTGTTCAAATTATTTTATTATAAACTATACCATATAGCCATAGATTTTTTCCCAATACTCAAAAGTATTATAATTGTTCTCATCAAGAGAATCCTCTTATTTTCCGCTATCATGACTTTCCTTCTGTGAAGGGTTGGCCTTAGCCAGACACCCACCCAGGTGCTCTCTCACTCCCCCTCATCAACAGGACAGAGGGGAGAAAATAAGATGGAAAAGCTCAGGGGTCAAAGTAAAGATGGGGAGATCACACACCCAATACCCTCACAGGCAAAACAGACTTGACTCAGGGAAAGTTAATTTTATTTATTGCCAACTAAAATAGAGTCAGACAGTGAGAAACAAAGACCTCCAAAAAGTAAACCACCATCAGCCTCCTACCTCCTTTCTTACCTTAATGCCTTTAGGTCCCAGCTCCACCTGTCCCACCAAGGTCTCTCCAGGCACTGCAGGGGACGCTGCTCTCACACTGGGAGCATATCTACCTCTTCCTTCTCCTACCTCCATGCTGATAAAGCTGCTACCCACATTTCTCCTTCTTCCCTTAGCAATGTTTTGCCCTTTCTTAAATAGGCCTCCCCAGAGGCACCCCACCCATGGCTGAGGGGCTCAGCTGTGCCCTGCAGTGGGGCCAGCAGAGCCACCTGTGTCCAGTGCAGGGCAGCCCCAGCCTCTTCTCATGGTGGTCACCCCACAGCCCCCAGACACCCCCACCCCATCTCTCATGACTATCTGTAGCAACAGAAATCAAGAGGGAATTGCACAGGGAGACCATGAGGTGCTTGCCGCTGTGCAGACACGGTGGGGTTTTTGGGGAGGGGAGATGACAAGTACTTCTGAGCTAGGTGCTCAGCTGGTGTAAATGAGCACCCTTCTCACCTCACTTGCAGCAACTGGCCATGATTTCAGAGATTTCCAAGGAGCTAAACTCATTCACATGGGCTTCAGCTGCCATCCAAGTCTTAATTAGAAGACTAAGCTGTATGACACTCTACAGCAAAACCTGGAATAGCTGTACTGGGGTTGAAAACCACTTTTTAGTGATCTCCAATGATCTGCTTTCACTTAACGGCTGTTACCCAATGTGACATGTAAGGAATAAGGAGCAGCATGAGGACCTGTTCGTTGCAGTGTTTATGGACAATCTCCCTGGGTGGTTTGATTAGCTGAGGAGCAGATGCTATTTTTCCCCCCTTTCTTGATCTATTTTTGTTTGGAAAATTTGAAGCTGATTGCACATATGCTTAAAGTTTAGGTATGCAGATTTGGAAAAATCTAAACAAGTAAATGCATTTCATGAATATTACCAAGTAGGCACCAAATATTTATTCTAACCATTGGATTTCCATGCACGAATGTTTAGCTGATGCAAACAAAGGGACTCAGTTGGTCAAATCTTCTTTAGGTTATGCAAGGAGTTTGTCTTTGTTTCTGTCCTGGTTTAATTATCTTCCTTGGTCCAGATGCCTTCACTGAGCTGCATCTGCAAAATGTTTCTCAGCTGAGGTATGAGTAAATCCTTCCTGTGATTTGACCCCATGGCCAAGAACCAGAGGAGCTGAACACCTGCACTGCTCTTCCTGCAGGAAGAGTTGTGACTGCTCAGCACCCTACACTGTTTTAGAGGCAGTTTTGCATACCTCAGTGCTGCAAAATTTCTCTGCAGAAGAAACTCCTTAGGGACTGTTCCTCAGCACACAATGTATACATACATGTGCCCCCGGTCGTTTATGGGGTGAGTCCAGAAGGGGCATGATTTTAACGCTCCTTGCAGGAATGGATGAGCAAGGCATCTGAGAGGACTTTGTAGGCCTGAGCTGGATAGATCATAGTCATAGGGTGACCAAGTACTGTCCCCACTCCACAGAGGGCAGCAACCAGAAGGAGGGGAACCTTCAGTAAGGAGAACCAAAGGGCACCCTATGGCATGTTAACACCCGGTGAGACCAAAACAATTATTTCTGACTGCATCTGCATTTTCCAGAGGACAAACATTAGACCCCTCAGGAGGCAAGGCAAAGTGTGATGAGGGATCACAATCCATCACAAAAGTATCAGAGTTGGCTTGTAGAGAGCTTCTCAAGGTCATCTCTAATTTTGAGTCACCATTTAGTGTGACTCAAGGGTCTATCATTTCCATTGCACAGATGAGTGCACAGAGCCCACATTTTGATGCCAGGAGGCAACTACTCTTCCTCCATAACAGACTTTTTATTCTAGAAGGAAAGGAGTGAGAGGCGGAAGGGCAAGAATATTCCATTTTATATTTTTGATTGAATGAATCATTCTGATATGAAAATATTAAGCATGTACTTTTGTACATTTTCCACATTGCACCAGGAAATAAAAAGGTACATGTTTTATTTCTGTATAAGTTTTTACTTTGGTATCTCTTGATTAGCCAAGTAGAAGGAGCTACATTTCCTTTCTTCCCGTGCTGAGTGCACTGACCTGATCTTTCCAACTCTATCTGTACTGGAGTTCACACTGAGGAACGGATGCCAGAAATGTTGGCAACAGTTATATATTTTTAAGGCTGGTACAAGTGACCTATCTAGAGAAGTAAATCACACCTCAAGAGAATAATTATTAAACAGGAATCTTCATTAGTAAGAAGGAGAATAACAGCAAATAGGAAAGTAGAATATTGAGCAAAACAAAGAGAATTTGAGCAAAACTGAAAATTTCCATTAAAAATTTATCAATTTTCATTACGTTTTCACTCAGGAATGTCTAAATAAAAGGCGGCCTTGTGGCCAGTCACAGTCACTCTTTCTTTCAGAATGACCTCTTTCCC
>NW_009259976.1:2774613-2796127 GCF_000687185.1 Egretta garzetta
GTGAGAACTGTAAATGGTAGGTTAACCTCAGCCTTTCATGCTCGCCTGCTGACTTTGCTCCCCAGCCAGACTATGCACAGTGACATACCACATCCCACGCACCAACCATGGTGCACTGCGTGTTTGTCGCACTGGTATTTCCAAATTGAAGTACTTTTTCATTTTGATGGGTCAAACTTCTGTTTCCGGTGATAATTACTCTTTTTTTTTTTTTCTCTCAGCTTTCAGGGGGAAAATACCAAAGCAGTAACTGGAAATTCTCTAATATAATCTGTTTCCATAACAATGAACTAACCAAAAGGAAGAAACTCTTCACAGATATAGACATAATGAGATGCGTTTTAGTTGTTACTAATGGGCTGTCCAATGTAATGTAGACTTCTATGAGATTAAGTGTAATCATGGCATCTGTTGTGTCGTTAATATTAATAGACATCACTCAGAGACTTCAGAACTCAGAAGGAACATTTGTGTCCATGGTCTTCTGCTGCCTGTGTGGCTGAGATCTGCTGACCGAATTACACAAAGTGAACTTGAAATGAGAAAGTAATTCCTCATAAATTCAGTGTGTCAGACAAGTTTTATGTTTGGAGGGAAGGAGCTTGTTTGCTTATCTTGCACAGAGCCAACCATTTTCTGATCATCCACTGGTGGATATTTTTGCCTTCATGTCTGTAACTTTCTTTTCCTTTTCTAAAATGCACCCTTACAGAAAAACCTGCTGCTTCTCCTAATACTTTTGAATGCAGTCTGCTATAGCCAGGATGGTATTATATAGGTTACCCAGATGGTCTGAATAATACTGAATGATTCCAGCCACTCTAATTACAAACAATTTTGTTATAGATGTTGTTTTGTTTAAAAAAGAAGTAACTCATACCACTGATTTTTCTTTTTTTTTCCCTTCAGAAATAGGCTTAGTAAAAATTGGGACAAGAATTTCAAAAGCAACAAGTAAATGTGGGTGCACAGCAATACCTCAAATAAAGAGCTGGTGTTCAGCATCCTCAGAGAATCTGCTCTCCTGGAGGCATCCTGACTGGGCAAACTTTTGAGATCATGGTTTAACATCATCAGACAATAATTTTAAATTGTGGTTTATGTGTGACAACACAGTAAACAGCTATCTGGTGTGCCTACCCTGTTCTATGTTACACATACTTAAGGCTAAAAAATTACTCAATTTTTCAATAAAAAATGAAAATCTGCTATTTCTTGCAAAAGGTTCCTTTTTTACTTTTTTTTAAACTAGAGATTTCAATTTGGAAATATCTGGGGTACTGATATTTCAGACTTCATTTCCCATGGGGAACCAATGGATTCCATAATTCATTGCAGCAGCTCAGCAAGAGGTGAAAACTATATGCAATGTAATCTGTTTAGGGAGAATCACACAGCAAGAACAATGGTGGGATAAAGATCCAAAATGTAACTCCCATGAGCACTGTGGAAGTATTTTTCAAATAAAAATGTTCAGTTTTCAATTTTTGGTGAAGAGGCAACGTATTCTAAAGAACAGCTGCCTACTTCAATCCAGCCTGGTTAACTCCTGTGTAACTGTGACGGTAGATACAGACACCAGCTCGTTTATCTGTGTTATGTCTGCATATACTAACATGACTTGTATTTTTTTTTTCCGCAGCGCTGTGGCAGACTATGGCGCTTACAAAACATGTATCTTGTTAGCTGATATGAAACGTGGTAGGAAAGACATAAAACTCCACTAAATTCTCCAACCTACTACTGCACTGTTGGTAGCTTAATAGTAGTAAACGGAGGTCAGCATTAAAGTCTATCTGATTTCATTTTCCACTTACCACATATTCTGTACATCAATCATGGACTATGAGACTCCATGGCCCCGTCCACAGGAGGAAGGGTGACTTCATAGTTAGGGCATTAGGCTTGAGTTTAAGAGATTTGGGTTCAATTTCCAGCTCTCCTATGGAATCTTGGGCAAATTATTTAATCTGTCAGTTCCTATCCCCCAACTGGGAAGACGATAATACTTCTTTCGTCACTCTTGTGGTTTATTCACTTAAAAAGCACTTAAGGGCAGGAGCTGCCCTACAGCGGATGCCTGTGCGCAGGGCTCAGCGCTGCAGAAATCCAACCCTGCTTCAGGAACCACTGCAAGACCACAATAATAGCAACAATAACCTATTTCCAGCGATATAAATACACATGCAGGTTGGCTCGAGCATGCACTTAAGCCATTGTGGAAGGCAGGCCCGTGAGCAGAAGAGGCGTAGGCAGCGCCTTTGACGAACTCGCAAGCCAGCCGTAGCTGTGAGATGAGTCGTGCCCCACTTTAGCCTTTTGCAGCAGCAGGGTGATGCTACCTGGCACCTGCAGGCTTGTGAAGCCTCGCCGCCTGAGATCTTCACCCGTTATTCGGAGAGCACTTGACTGACAGGAGCTGAGCAGTGTTTCACCCTGTGGGGCTCGTGACAGCCACAGTGTCTGTCAACACATTCTATCAATCTCTGCTTATGCAGACAATTTTTTTTTTCCTTTTTCCTTTCTCTCTCCTTTTTTTTTTCCTGATGTATTCATCACTAGGCTGCAGACACCTAGTTAATCCATTTAGAACCTATCAGCTCTGTTCATCGGCTCATAAACCCATTACCTCGGAGGCGCTGTGCTCAGGGACACAGGTGCCAGACCAGTGCACAAAACCCAATTGAGTTATGTAGCAGGCAGCAAGGCCCTTGGATTCATGATTCCGCCTGCATGGGGAATTGCACGCGTTATGTGGCAGCAGCCACTTTATTAAATATCGATTTAAATCACAGCCTTTAATCAAATCTGATAGAAGACCTTTCTCACCTCCTGACTCTCCTCCCCATCCCCCCACATGCCTTCTCCGTGCTCCCCCCTTTCTCCCAGCCCTCCCCAGTCCCCTCCTGTCTCGCACGGGTCCGCCTGATGACAGCGAAGCTCAGGAATGAATAGTTAGCAAGTAGTTCAACGGCAAACCCTTATCAACAGTAATGAGGCATTTGCGATAATCGAGTGATGAAATGTAAATGGGCAGTAATGAGCACAATTACATCCACTGGGGAACCATCAAAGCTGCTTCTTTCCTCGCAGATAGATGAGCTCCCTTGCTGCTGCTGCCCATTGCTGCCTTCGCTCTCTCCTTCTCCCCACCCACCCTCCCTCTGCCGTCTCCTCCCTCCCTCCCTCCCGGTCCTTAGGGATGATTTGATTTGCTGCAATGTTTGAAAACTGCCTCATTGTGCTAACAAGATTAACTTGAGCCTATGTCTGTTTGATACACTGGAAATGTGCAGGGTGACTCGGACTGGCTTTCAGCTGGAGCTGAAAGAGCCAAGAAATGGGACGGTTGCCAGGGAACGGGCCCGACGGCAGCTTATGTCATCCTCGCTGGTGAGGGACCAGTGGGGAAAAACACGGACACCTTCAGGAGAGGGGGAAAGCCGGCACTTCCATAATCCAGCCGGGGAACATTAACAGAACCCAGAAATTGCTCACCCAGAAATAAACGCATCAAACTGTATAATCTGGCCCGGTTACTCAATTTATCTTGGATAATTTGTGCACCTAAATAGTGATAGAGAAAAGTCAAAGACCCAGGGTTAAAAAGTTGGGCTGCAGAGAAACCCGCGTGCAAGATACCCTCATGCCTGCTGTGTGTTCACCAAAACGCTCTTGACTCTTTATTTCCTGGGTCTCGCAGGATTTAACTGTGGCATATAACCTAATTGTCAGTGTCCTTATTTCCCTGTTTTAAAACCACGTTATTGATGGAGAATTATCGCAGGAGTTTGTTTAAGAAGTGATCAGCTAAGGAAGGCTCATCAATTGTGACTTTTTTCAAAGTCACAGAAAAGCTTCTGGTATGCCTAAGACCTGACATGATGGTCAAAGTCATGTTTCTGATACTTCCTTGCATTAAAATCCTCTTTAAATATGCATTCATTGCATCACATGAAGAATTCCTATGCAGACAAATCTCCTGCATGCCAGATCACACACTTGAAAGCCAGGTATAGTGCAGATGGTCTACGAAGAGGACGCTGCAGGACTTTTGACCCTTGACAGATCTGCAGAGAAGGGTAGGTATCACATTCAGCATGACCAAAACCACGCCAGCCCACTGAGGGTGCAGAAGGGGGCTGCTGGCAGAGCTGGAGGTGGGAAGAGAAGTTCACCAGTTACTGTGAACTGAATTTACCCACTGTAAAGCTGTGGGTCTCCTTTGCAATAACACCATTTCACAAACCGACTTGAAAGGGGAAGCTGTGTACTTTTTTTTTTCAAAGCATACACGTTTTGCATCATTTAAATGGCTACAAAGTCTCTGTGACTACTAGAAAGTCACACAAAGGTAAATGGTAAAGCAAGCAATGGAGCAAACTAACACTGGTGGACAGAGACTAATGGAATAGGAAACGGTGAATCTTTGGTAGATCTCCTCTTCCAAGGACCACAAGGATTGTAATAGGTGGGTTCTGAATGAAAAACCAGGTTTGGTAATGGAGAATGCTAGCAAGAGAGCAACTGGCTCAGGGGCAGGAAAAAAAAACTCAAAAGGATACTCAAAATACTTTTTAAATATTTTGAAAAAAGTCAGGGTAGCAAACAGAAGCTGAACAGAATGAAATAGTTTTTCAATACCACTGAGTTTCTCTCTCGTTTCTATCTTTCCAGCTCTCGGAACACATCACCTCATGGCAATGAATTCCACCAGTTACCTCTCATGCCAAGCAAGAAATACTTCCTCCCATTGCACTTTGCTGCCTTTTAATTTCAGAGAACATTCCCCACTTTTTGAGTCAGAAGTGGCTCCAAATGACCACCCACAGTGCAGAAAGAGCATGAGCAAAGCAACCCTGGCAAATGAATTGCATCAACTCGTCTGGGGACCAATTACATCAGTGCTGCATCTGAAGACAGATGACCAATGCATGGGCCTAGGAAAGATCCTGCAGAGGAGCCAGGAAGCGATCGAGATGGTCACCTCTGCTGGCGGCAAAGAAGGTCTTCCTGATGTCCTAAGGAGTTACTTAATACTATGGAGTTCCATCACCTCCAGTACCTGGGTGTTTTTAACTGCACTATTTTCAATGTGTGTTGTGTTTAGAAATACACTAGGATCTTTTACTTATTAGGAATGCAATAGCTGTTAAATTGTATTAGTTATTGACCTTAGCAGCAATAAACTGTAGCAAGAGTAGTCTACAGTAAACACGGCTAAATCATAATCACCTGGCACAATACAGGTATTTCTGACCGTTTGCACTATGCTCTGTAAAATGCATTTGATCACAGTATATAAAAATGTGAGAGTACTGTATACGATTTTGAAATGTACTGAGTTTAAAGACATACTCAACCAATTTATCATTTAACTTACGGCTTCGCAAAACCTATTAAACAACACTGTGAGCCTGGAGGCCACACATATGCTACAGCCCTGGAAATGTAAAGAAGTTCATCTGAATCCCTTAATAATGACCTTGACCTATTGAACAAGGTGTACTTATTGTCAACAATTCATCTCACTCTTGACCCTGGCAAAACGCCTAACCGTTGAATACTTACGGTGGGGGAGGAAAGGTTGAGGGTTTTTTTTTTTCTTTCCCCTGGTGAAATGGGCCAATTTTTTTCCCTGTTTAGCAAAATCTGGAACACAGATCATTAGAATGCTTTTGGCAGCTAATTTGAACATCAGTGACTCAACTTTGAGAAGGAAGCCTTTTTCTGCCCTAAAGAATCTCAGAGAGTTTTCAGACTACAGTAATTGAAAAATCCCTAAACACTCACTCACAGAGGAGATACACATTACTGCAGGAACAGTCTACAAATTGTAAAGTATTCAATTTACATTCTCAGTACCTCAGGGCAGTTGTGAAGAATTTATATCTTCAGAAACCTTTGAACTAACAAAAGATAACATTTCACAGCAAAGTCTACTTGCATAAAAGTTTTTTAACTCCCTTCATTCTTATTCTGAGGGAAGTGTCTTTTGCACTTCTGGAACCAAGGCTCAACACAGGTATCTGAGATGTTAAAAAGGAGATGGAGATGGAAATAGAGGTGTTAAAAAAAATTTAATGGACATACTGCATCTCATTTAGAACATGAGTTCATTATTCACCAGTCCACACATGATGTATTCTTACTCTGAACTTGATGTCTTTTTAAATGATACTTCGGTTTGATCAATGTGCAAAGATTCTTAGTTATATTAAGGCCCTTTATGCAAAGGGCTTTATAATGTGTGGGTAATGGGCACAGCTACACCCTGGGTGAGGGCAAGAGGACCTTTTTTCTTCCTTGTGTGCATCAGCTGGGGCAGTGTGTAGAGCCACATGTAATGTGGTCAGCTGGCTACATCACCCCTCTGTTCACACTGAATCTTCACCTGCTTGGAGACATTGCATTTAAAAATGGATTTTGACGAGACTCAGACCTGCCACTTTGTAAAACTGAAAAGAGAGTCCTTCTCTTTAAGAAGTGAAACATTTTTCTTTCTTTTTTTTTAAAATAGGGTCACTTCATACATTATTATACCACTTGGCTCTCTATCAACAAACCAACATTTTCAGAGGTTCCACTGCAAACCACACAGAAAGCTATGTATTTATTTAGGACCAAAGAACCTCAAGGGATTCATGGTGTAGTAGGTGACTTTAACGATGTGCTTAAGTAACACAGCAGTCAGAGTTAACATCCGGCTGGCATTTGAGTATACCGAGAAGACAGAGACTGCTCAGTCATTAGGGTTCAAGCTCACAGAATCCGGCCCCATTTGTGTAAATAAAATTGGTAATAGAAACAGGCATCGCATTTGCTAGCTAGGAAATGATCTTCCTCTTCCTCTGCCCCTTTTCTTGATCAAAGAACACCCAATATAATTACCAATCTAATGACATCCTTTTGCTTTGACTTTTTAAAATTTCTATGGAAAAAAGAGAAGGGAGGAAGCACAAAAAACCAATCTGCTTCAAGCCAACCCTAAACGTGTGATTACCATATTCACGTCCAACATGAAGCATTATGTGGAAACATTAATGAAAGTTTTAAAATGCAATCATTGGTTAAAGTTTTTTTCCCCCTTCTCTATAAAGAAATTGATAAATGTTTCTATTAACTAATAACCCACGAATCAACAGTCTTATAAAACCGGTTTATTCAGACCAGAAAATTAGGCAATCCATCATGACTGATTTGCTCACATTTTCCCCTGCAAATAAGTGAGATGAAAACTTTAAAACCAATAAGATAATGCACTTAACAAATTCAGCTGAGAGAGATGGATAAACTAAGATGCCACTGGCATCAGTTAAGGAAAATCTGTCGTGTTTCCAATTATTTGAGCAGATTTTGTATCCCAATTTGCTGCCAGACTGGCTGCATCCCCCACTCCCCTCTTTCAAACCAAATCATCTGATCTTAAATCAGAACAAGCTCATCATATCACACTATGAAAGGCCAACAGGGGATAAATGACACCAGATGTTATATGAGTTTTCTTTTAGGCTTTCATTTCAGACTTACTGCATTCCCCATGCTGCTTTTTACTTGTCAAAAACTAAAATGTGCTTTGATAGATAACAACCCTATTTTCTTCACTGCCTGAGCTTAGAGAATACCATTAAGTATTGATATTGATGGTGCTTAACTAGGGAATGCAACCTGGGACTGCAGAAAGCAGGATCCTGGGATCCTGAGGTGTCTTTCAGTCCCACAGATGCATTTGCTGCTAGTCCCAGGGTTTCTCTGTTGTTGCTGCTGGGGGTGGCGTTGGGATACACGCTGTGTGATTTTACAACACAAAATGTGAGCGCACAGACAGACAGGCAGGAAGAGCAAGGAGGGGCAGGCATGCTCAGAAACATAACTCTTAGGCCCATCTGCTGCTGCTGTCTGAGCTGCTGAGGGAGCCGACGCCGCGCCGAAAGACTGACAATGAACTTCTGAAACGGAACTGAAGCTCGCTGCTGCAAAATCCAAGGCACATCATTTTAATTTGCTTTGCTTATGGTCTTCTGGAGCAGTCGGGTGCCCAGACTGGTAGGGAGAGGCGGGAAAACGGCAGAAACAAAGAACAGCACGCACTGCTCGGCAGCGGTGGGAGAACCAGGCGTGCCCGGTAGAAGGCACGCATGGCTGTTTGTGCCCGCAGGGTGCACCGTACCCCACCAGCCCGGGTCTGAAAGGAGAAGCTGCTCTGCAAGGGAGAAACCTGATGATTCTGCCGCGGTGTGGGCAGCCTTTTAAAAGATGGCTTGGCCGAACGCAACACACTGTGTTCCCAGGCTTCAAATGGCTGGCTGGTGCTGCAAAGAACCCGGCATGAAGAAAATGTGAACCACCTTGGTATGGGGCAAAGAAATAAATTGATAAATACGTTAGTCTCGATCATGAAGGAAAAAGCCACCTCTTTCTGTAGTGTCATAAATTATTGGTTTTAAGAGTATTTATCAAGTTACACTAGCCTTTCATAAGTGCCACAACTATTTTCTTAAGAAAATACCTAAGTAGTGAATGCACTTTAACTCTTAAACCCACAGTGACTGGTGACATCACATCCTAGTGATGTTCACATCAAGGTGATATAATTGTCTCCCAGATGGCCCAGTGTGTGTGTTTGTATGAAGGCACCACCATGGCTTCGAATACTTCGGTCTACTGCCTGGGAGTAGCTTGCTTGTCTCATGGGTGGCTGTAGGAGGTGGCAGCTTAACCTCATCGACTTTCCCTCCAATATGCCCCGCAGATGCAGTGCGGGAGCATATTCACACATGTTCTGACTGCAGCTGCTGGCAAGCAGCTTGCTCCAAGGTGCGCTGAAGTCAACAGGGTTGAGCCTCAGGAGCAAAGGAAAAGATAAGGGTATGGTCAGCGTGAGTGACAGCAGCAGGGACTCTCCTTTACAGGTCAGAAATGCTCAATCACAGATTCTGAAGCAGAATTCAACGCCATTTAAACACACCCACCCCCACCTTTTCTGCTGCCCCAGTGCTCTGCTGCCTGCCTGTGCATTTCTGCCTGCCATGGTGATTCCACATACTTCCACTGATAGCATCACCTTTGCAACTCATGCAAAATACGCTCAGTGAACAAAATACACCAATAAGCCAGCAGCTGTCAGGAACCATGACTTATAGCATTAAACAGCATCAGTTTGATTTGGCTGACACTCTGCAATATCTACATGGCACAGCATCACTTGATACTAAGAATGAGCTGGCCTCAGCTCCCATCCCAGCAAACCTTTACAGGAAAGTAGAAATCCTCACCAACCGACTTGTGCAATGAAGTGATAATGCAGAACACCCAGGGTACGGGGAGCAGGGCTGGCAGCGGGTACATCGATGTGTTTGGCCACATCAATCTAGAGATCAGTGCCCTTCTGAGCTTGCTTTCATTCAAAGAGCTAGACAAAACACAGTGTGAAGGAAGGAGCCAACAACAACTCTTAAACCTGGGATGACAGCAAAAGAACCATCACTGAAAACCTCACAACAACAAAGTTGAGCCAGATTTGCCTCACCTTTAGCCACTTCTACCACTGTATCATCTCGGTGATTTCCAGGAGTGGTAAGCAAGAGCTTGAGTTGGTGTGTTAATGCTCCCCTCCTTACAATATTCAGTTTGAGAACAAGCATCGTGTCACCTGCTTCTCCAATCTCTTAAGTGTATTTTGTGTCTTTCATAGAAAACTAGCAGAATAGGGTAGAAGGTAAGAAGTTGATTGCTAAACTAAAAGCAACTAACAGTGGAAGTTATTTAGGCAAAATGATAACAAAATCCATCTTCAATTCAAACTGTTACCCCCCAAAAGGTGATGGAGTAACCTTTTCATCTTTCTAAATGTCTGCTTATTATAAACATGGTCAGGCAATGCTAGTTAGCAGATGAAAGGGAAGATCTCCCATCCTCACATGTTCTCTTTCAATGCTAATTTATCTTCCTGCACCTGGCTATGCACCTGCTCACACACTTTGTGGGAAGAGGGACAAATCACTGCTTTTGGACCCACAAGCACAAGAGGAAAAGCCTGTGACTCGGCAATCCTCCAGCACTGTCAGGAAGGGTCATCCCTACAGGCACCAGAAATACAAGACCTCTACTCCCCTGATAGCCAAGATAAGTGTGGTTACAAATGGGTCATGTGGAGAGAGACATCAGGGATGCCACCTTTTTTCCCCCTCCATGTCAGAACAGAACCAAATGGGCTTGGAAATGTGCTGTCCTGCACACAGGCACTTGGCCTTTTCAGTCAATTTGAGCTGGCTCTCTTGGCACCTCTAGAGGTCCTTCCTGTAAGGGTTTTCTCTGTATGTGTGTTTCTCTGGCGGACCCTTTTGCCCAAGCTGAAGATGTTAAGTGAAATTGGAAAAACATCTGTGGAAAGTGTTTGTGGAACCTCTGTTGGTGGACAGCCGTCCCTGAAGGCTTGTTCCTCAAACCAGGAAAGGAAAACGCCCCTCATGACAGCATGAAATCAAAGCAGTTTGGACCGCAATTGCTGACAACAAACTGCTCTCAACCAAACTCCAGGCTGAATATTCCAAGCAGGAATTAGGCAGCTAACACTTCGGCAGGACCAATCGCTTTAAGAAAATCAACACTCTGATGGCATATAAGTCACGGAACAGGACCAAAATTAATCAAATCGATGACTTCTTTCACCGTATGTTAGTCAGCGCAGCTAAATCCCACCCATCACGTACTTAGGCCACCAATACTGTAAAATCGCCATGTTCCGTCCCTGGCCTGCCTGTGGAAGCAAGCTCCTAATTTAATTATTGCATACCCTCTGCTCTTATTGCAGAGCTATTTCCTTTTACATTTGCTCTGATCTAAGACACACCATTTCCTGGACTGGAGATAAAAGAAACAACACTGAAACACCCCCAGCAGCAGCCCTCTTAAAATAAAAGTCTGGGAATTAACAGCAGCCGCATAGGTATCTTTGGAGATCACAGGAGTAACTCTGAATTTCCCCGTGTACGTTTGTATGAATATTTGCCTTCTCGTATCTTGCCAGTTGAGAATGAGGCAGCCAAGTAACGGGATTTGAATGCATATTGGCGTGCTGCCTCTGCTGTTTTGATTTGCAGACTGGCCAAGCAGAACGCAATTAGTGGTTATTGACACCTTTACAGGAAGCACTCATAAGGGAAATGGGAAATTGAAAATGTCCTTTAAAAGATGGAAGCAAAATACTGTATCAAAGCTTGCTGGTAAATAAGACGCGGCCAGAAAAGTGCTCAGTCAGAATATTTGTATTTCTGTATCATTTAGGAAAATCCTATTATGGCTTTAGCCACAGAGACATCCCTGGTGTGCAAGATAGAGGCAGTTCATAAAATACATAGCATTTTCAGCTTGAAAATAGGGCAACCTATTGCTTTCTGTAGATGGCTATGTTACACCCCAGTTCCCATCAATAGAACATAATCTCATTGCAGCAGGCAATACTCAATATCAATGAAACACTGGTATTGTAGGTATTTGCAGACTGCCAGTACCTAAAGGACAGAAAGACTTTGTGTTTTTACAACGGCCAATATCTCTGGAACACATTTATGAAACAAGGCAGCACACCAAAGAGGCAAACGAGTTATATGCATGTGTCCACAGAGCTGTCTGCAGGCGTTTGTTTGCTCTTTCTCCCCGCTCTCTCTTTTCTGATGCTCAGTACCGTCCCTACCTTATACTCTCTAAGTTTCACTAGCAATGTCAGTTATGCAATTAGTCCCCTGCCAATTAATGCCAAATTAGATGCCTGCTGTCAGCGTTCCCTAGCACTGATGGAGTGTATGGTAATAATCTGTAACCAGGATAATGCTCTAAGGAGCCTGCATTGTTCTCTGGAAAGGAAAAAAGAAAAAAAAAAAAAGGGAAAAGAAAGAAAAAGAGAAAGAAAAAGTATGTTGCACGCTCACTTATGCCATCAGCAGTCAGTGCAAAAATAAAATAAGTTTTGTTGTGCAGTTATCCCAATGATTAAAATATAATAGGCTAATGAGATTACAAAGCTGATTGTGAACAAGACCAATTGTGTTAATTGGAGACTCCTGAATGGCAATTTGAGCTGCTGCCGCTGCTGAGTTTTGAAATATAATCAGTTTTACTAATTTTATCTGATTTCTTAATGAAGCTTGCCTTGAGCAATTGTTCTATGTGTTCTTTAGCAAACAGCGTGTGTCATAACTGCTGACATTAATCTTGATTACTTTAGTTAAAATAAATAGTTATACTTGGGCGGCTTTCAGAAAATACATCAGAGCAAATGTAATGTTAGGAAGGGATGGGGTTTTACTTCTTACATTTGTTGTTTTTTTCTATTTTATATTTGCAAAGTCCCAACCGTGAAGCATCTTTTCGTGTGACCTGATCCCTTTCAGACTCCCCTATCTTTTGCCCACCCTTCAGAGGGCATTTTTGACTTTCACAGAAAGAGGGATAAAGACGGTGTCTTTATTACAGAAAAATATTTACTAAAGGGAAAAAAAAATCCACCAACAAAACCCATCTCAGAAAAAAATACTACAAAGAGCTTTCTCATGCATGAATCTCAAAGTTGGCACACACATTCTCACCACCTCATGCTCCAGCTGCCAGTACTAACACTCGAGCCTTATAGAAATGCTCTCTCTCATATAGCTTATTTATTTTTATGGAGGATTAATATACTTAGGATGGCTCTTTGGAGCTTTCATAGTGCATTTGATGGGATGCTGTACCATATTGCTGCTTACAAAGGGACACATAAACATTAACAAAAATAAACAGTAGAAAAGGGGAAATGGCAATGTAAGTGCAGTCTGAATTAATGGTAAACATAGCTAGAGATCGTTCATATTTCAGAACTCCTATTATATTATGGCCTTGCCTTTACAAGGACAATCCTTTCATAATTAAGATAATGGCTAACTAGTATGATAGGTATTATACATCTTTCTGAGCGAGCATGCTTATATGACAACATAATTTGCATGTACTTATTACTGGACTATAAAATCTGTGGATTTTATATGTAGTTGCATTGATTAGGTACTCGGATGATAAATAGAAACCATTTTGGGAAAGATGATATAGGATATATTGAACATTTATTTCACCCTCTCTTTATAGCCAGCACTGGTTTGGTAAATTAAAAGTGTTTAGTCTGGCCTGGGTAGTAATCTATGTCCAATTAGGATCTAAATATGTGTAATAAACAGTCTAGCTTTTAATCCATATACATGTAGCAATTTCTTTAGTCATGGGGTTTTAGAAAGTATTACCAAGTTTTTTTTCTCTAAGACACAGTCTTCTGGAGCAGGGGAAGGTCACGGGCAGCAGTGCAAGCACGGAGAGCAGCCTCACCCCAGCACTCCCAAGGGCTGCACCGAGTACCAAATAGAGGTATTTTCTACTCACAGGTATAAAGGCTGAAAGTCTGGATTCCCTACTCAAACTCTGCTTCCTCAGTGCTTAAATGCACTACTGCTTGAAACATGGCAGTTAGAAAAGATGTCAGCTTTTAGGGGGCAACTCTGACTTTTATGGAGAAGCTGACATCTGACTTAGAGCATTTCGCTCCCTGCTCCTGAAAGTATTGCCTTTTATTTAAAACTGCTTCCTGTCCTGCTTAAAAATCAGGCTAGAAGTTTGGGGGAGGGAAAAAACCCCAAACATAAGATGTTTCCACAACGACCTTCCCTTGAAATAATCGTAAGTCATAATCGTGATTCATAACCATAATTCAGGCCCCCACTTAGAACAGCAGTGTCCCCATCAGCCCGCGCCCCTCAAACGCCAAACAACCTTTTCCAGACACATTTAAGTCTCTGTGGAGTAGCCTCGTGGCTTCCTTAGAAGGCCTGCTTCACCCAGTGAGTAAAAAACACATGTGAAATTGAATTTGTGTATTCTCACTTCTGCTTAATAAATATGAAAATTTATACTTAATGAGAATCTACTTTTACCCCTCTCTGCCTTCCTTAATGAGAGCTAATTGAATACAACAATCTTCATTTGGCAGGACACATCACGAGGGCTTGTCTATACTTAGAAATTTACTGAGATAACTAATCTAAAATGGTTGAGAAATATCCCTACAGCTTTCTGCCCAAATAGCTGTTCCAGAGCAATTATTTCAAATGAGCTATTTTTGTAAATTTTCAAGTGTATACAAGTCTCAAATCTAATATCTGGCTGGCATTACATACCCAACTAGTTTTTACGGATCAACCTATTTGATCTGGTGACTAAGTCAGTCACACTGTAGGAACAAAAAGAATAGACTAACGTTGGCTCTGATTTGCCTTTATGGTAATGCATGACACTTAAAAAAAAAGTGTTAGCACCACTGATAAATTGGCTATATATGACCTGGATATCGATCTCACAATACCAGTTGCAAATTCCTAGGCCCAAATACTTTTAAAGGTACCATACAGGCTACTTTGTAATAAAATTTTTCACCTTTTCACTTCCCATTAGGACTGAATAATTTATTTCTCAAGTGCTTTCACTGCAATTTACAGACAGCTAGGCTGCTGTAACTTTCAAAGGTACTTGGTGTGTGATAAGCCCTATTTTAAGTTCTTGCTGTGCTCAGTGCATGAATGGCTACCAAGTTTCAAAGCTCACACGTATTTCTTTGGGGTCTGGCAGCACACAGAAACAGCAGCCTCTGCTAAACCAGCCTGGATTCAGCAGACATGGATTGATCCTTTCTTGCTATGTGTGAGAACCATTTCCCTCAGCATGACTACTGCTTTAATCTTGTATTTTAAACATAAACAGAATGACAGATTTTACAGTATAATCTGGTAGGCACAGCTGCATTTTAGAAGAATGAATCATTAACCTAGAAGCTATGTTTAAGCAAAAAGGACAGACAACAAGAAAGGGGGAGAGGGGGAGCGGGAGAGAGATTGGGTTTGTTCATGATTTAACACACAACTGTGATCCACCCACCTCTAAAACACTGCTGGAGCAGAAATAAACCTCACTAGAAGCAGGGCAGGAAAAAGTGGCAACACAAAAGAGCTTGAGGAGCATGGGGAGAGAGGGGAAGGAAAAATTAATTTTAAAATTTTCTCTCCTGCTGCATTTTTGAAATGTAATGCACACTTTCATGGTAGTAATGTTCTTGTTGCCGTGCTGGTGTAAAGAGACCGAAGAGAAGGAAGGCGTGTTGAGAAAGGCAATGCCTCTCCTTAGACCAGCTGATATAAGTGGGAAAAAACCAGAGAAGATGAAATATATACATACTGGTTTTCCTTGTATTCAAGTCAAGCAGTTTAAAAGAAACTTCCAATCTATTACAACACTAGGTCATTTTTGTTTAGAGGATAACTAGATTGCAGCTAACGTTGATATATTAATCAATTTGCAGAGGGAGAGCTTCCGGGACAGTCTCTCATTTATACTACTGTCCCTTTTGTATCAGGCTGGGCAGATTAAATGTAATTTACACCCTTGTTTAAGTTTATTTTACATTGCTATATTATTAGTGTAAATAAGAATCAGACCCTCTGCTCTTAAACTACTCCCAAAGGTGGCTTAAATAACAGAGACCCAAATGTGAAACTGATAGTAATTATTCATTATCTCCATTGTCTTAACAGAATAAATTTTGCTCTCATTTATATGAGTATAAATGTGTGTGTAAATGTATTGACATCACAGGTACACAGGTGGAGCAGGAGAATCTGTGTTAGCATTGCTACAATTACAGTATTTATGTTTGTTCACCATGTGTACACATGTAGCTTTCCTTCTCCTTAATTACAACAAGGAGGACGCTAGATTGACCACTATTATCTTTAATGTTTTGTTTGTGGGTTGCATTTTTAAATTTGACCCCTTAGGAAGACAGCATGGAAAAAAATAAGCCTTTAAACTTGCGGTTAGGATTGGTACAGTCTTAGGAAAGTTATTTTCCGATGTATGACTTAAATCCTTTGTGTAACTTGAACTTGTGCTGCCCAATTGTTCACTGCAGTTGGTATTCCCAAATGCATATGCAACCCATGTGATCAGCAGTTCTTTTCAGCCACCTCCTGGGAATTGTTTTTTATACCTGAGTCACCCGAAATGATTGAACTAGATCAAAGTAGGGCAAGAGTGAGGTCATCCCATTGGGTGGCTGTTGTCAGGTGTCCTAATATAATTTGGTGATGCAGTGATAGACCATGTTACTGTGACGGGATGCATCAAAAGCAAATGAGGTATGTTCAAAGGGAGTTCATGTCACCAGAAAAGCTTAGGCATAGCCAAGTGCATGTAGATACATGGAGCTAGCTGAGAAGACATCCATGGCCATCTATAAATGACATCCCGCTGACCTGCCTATGATGGAGGACCATCATCAGCTGGGTTTCCCATTTGCTTGAGGGAGTGAGCAATAACTCTTTTTTCTATTCTTCATTCATAATAAGGCATTTGTAAACAAGCAGCAAACTCATACCAGATGGGATCTTACTTTTCATAATGCAAAGACCAAATTGTGATTTAATCCTTCCAAATTGATTTGCTATGTCAGGCATCTCTTCTGTTGCTAATGGTAGGAACTCAAGAATTTTGGGGTTTCCCCCCCCCAGCCCAGAATGCAGAGTGACTTATCTCCCAGTTCTTATGACTTCTCTCACACCCACAAAGCCGAAGCACAGACGAATCAATCATATCCCGGGCATTAGAATCTTTTCACTGAAGACATGCGTGCCTTTACCTTCCTCTCCTCCTTCAAGCCATCTCTACATATAAGAAAAAAGGTGGCATTTCAATCCCTTCCTTTAATTCTTCACAGATTTTTTTTAATGCTGTCACACCTGCACTTCTGAGATGCTTTGCTAACCTTTTTCTTTTTAACTTTAGTTTCTCAAGTGGATCTGCTGAAAACAGGCGGTTGTTATTTTTCCAGGCAATATTTACCTAAATTATGTCATATAGTCTACATCCAGATTTCTCTTTCAGAAAAAAACACTGCCTCAAACTGTACATACCTGTAGGTAAGATACTTTTGCTGTATTTAGATTATTTAAATTTTTTAATAGCTAGGATTTACATCTTTCCATATTGTTTTTATACTGCTGTTTCTTTTTATTAGGTTTTTTAAACATATTTGTTATGCATGGCTGTGGCTTTCTCTGTAAGCCTTTAATATAAAAGGGAAGCTTTTTATACAACAAATAAGAATTACCTAATTTCACAAAACAAAAGGAAAAAATCCTAAAAGTATTGAGGTGGGGTTAAAGGCTAAGATTTGCCTATAAATGCAGGCTAGCGCTTAAACAGGCACGTAGTTTTAACTATATGAATATTCCCACTGAAATCTAGGACAGAGAACTGTATTTAGAACAGTTTTTAAACACTCTTCTGACCAACTGGGGTTGTAACAAGTTTTGCGTTCAAGCATAACACGATTAACAACCACGGGGAAGAAAAAAAAAAAAGTAGGCTAAAGAGTTATCCTGGGTTGCCTGTATCATAGAGTCATAGAATGTTTTGGGTTGGAAGGGACCCCTAGAGGTCATCTAGTCCAACCCCCCTGCAGTGAGCAAGGACACCGCTAACTAGATCAGGTTGCTCAGAGTGATTTTTACTCCTGATTCCTTCTCCTGGCTGGACAAACTGTGGTCAAAGCACGCTGAGAGAGCAGAAGCGTGCCGTGGAGCAGCTTGCCAGGCACCCAGGGGCTGTGGGACAGACGCTTCTGAACGCTAGAGCAAAGGCTGGTCTGCTTCTGCTTCCTGCGTGGACAAGACCTGAAGTGCTGGAAATCACAGGGAAAGGTTAAACCTTGGCTCTTTAGGTTTGCGGGAGAGTGCAGTCAACCTCAGTCAGGCTGCTTTCTTACCTTCCCTTTCCTCCAGAATTAAATCAAAACTGACAGAGTAAGGAAAAGATTAACACATTTGGAGTTTGGAAGCAGAAAGACTGACTCATTCTTGTTTATGATGCTTGCCTGGTTTGTGATTTGGAACAAAAGAAAAGTATCCAGCTAGATTTTTCAAGCACATGCCAAGCATGAAGGGTTGCCAGGCTTCAACCTTCCTCATGACATCATCTGAAAGGCTGTGTAATTCCCTGCAGCAAAATATCCACAGAGGTCACGGCAGCTTGCTTCAGCAGCTGAAATCCGTTTGCTGTCCTCTACACACTTGCATTTGGAGGAGGGTTTATGATAATTATCTAATTTGGGGTATGGAAGAGTTCACGGGCTATTCATAAATAAGCAGTGAGGAGAGAGATTAAAACAAAGGTGTGATCTAGTGGCAAAATGAAAAGCAAGCATGAGCTTACTCTAGACTGCAGACCCCAAAGTTGTCTCCTTTATCTTTCTTCCATAAGAACTTGTGATCTCATGAAAAACTAACAGAAAATAAATAGACCTCTTTCCTTCTCCCAATATCCCGTAATCATAAACCATTTGTCAAAAATAGCATCTCAACACTGCACAGATTGACTTGATGCCCGTGTGTTCAAAAATATTTTTATATTTCACCCCTGCTAACCTAGTTCAGTTAGTGTGTGGTGCTGGCTTGATTATTTCACCTTGTGGAACAACAGAGTTGTTAATTTAATTCCAGTTCAAACTTTTGCCATACTGATAATGCATATACCTCTGGAAGAACACCTTCTAGTTTTCAGATTTCAAACCGAATGTAATACTAGGCATGTTTTCTTGAAAGGGAAAAGGTGAATTCATATATTTCCTATCTTCTTAATTCTGTATAATTTCTTTTGATTTAAATATTGCAATAATAGGAACTAATGCAAATTCTGTTGTCTTTTGATAAATTCAGTAAAACTCCATTTTCACAGACTTCAACTTTCAGTTCTGCAGATTTCAAGCTTCAGAAAGAAACTTATGTTTTTATCAACCAGACCTTGTCTTTTCTCTATCTTTTTAGCTTTGCAGTGCCACATGATTTTAAGAAGTCCTAGTCTTACTCTGAGGTTTTAAAAACAAGTCAGAACACCGAACTTGTGGAATCACTAGTAAAGAACTATACAGTTGGTGGAATTTTTGCCCACAGAAATTCTGTTTTCGGGAACAAAGAAATTTTTTTCTTTGTTTCAAAGTATTCTGTTAGTTCCGATCAATGTGTACTTCAATCAACATTAGAAACTAATTGCAAGTTGAAAAAAAGTAGAGTGAGGTTTTCTCTTTCAATTATAATGTACATAGTAGACTTAAAAGGTTGAGCTCTATCATTCTGAAGGCCTCGATGGGCATTATGAACTGAAACAGTTGGTTTAATTATACCATTGCACCACTTCTTTGATATACTTGTTATAAATTAAAAAAATCTGTTTGAGTAAATATATTTTCTCTTCTGCACATTCATCAAGTTTAAGATAGTTCTGTTTACTTAGTGAGAAGTATTTTAAAGTGATTTTCTTCCTGCAGTTGTAAAGATGTTGTGAGTTCTATTTAAATAGGGTTTAACACAAATATCAAAGACGAAAATAGTCACCTAATGAAGAGGTACAGCACTCACTGTATTCTAACATTATGTTAAAGTGAAAAAGGAAGAAGATAAGTTAAATTATATTACACTAAGAAGCTGGCTAATTAAATGCACAAAGATTTAATGCATCCTTCTGATCACCGACAAATACATTAACTTTTCGCAGCTTACTTGAAGGATGTATTTAGCACATATTTTACAACTTAAAAACCAACATAAAAAAGGAAAGCTTACCGAAGGGGAAAAAAAAGACAAATACAAATGAGAGTAACAGATAACTTAAACCAAGTTAGCATCCTTGATGATTTAAATCACAATTAAAACAAACAATTTAAATCCTCAGGAATTAAATAAAAGCAATGAAAGCTTTGGGTTTGTACACACTTTTCACATGTATTGCAGTGAGATGCTGGCACACACCTGCAATATCAATAGTAGTTAATCACACCTGTTCTTACTTTGGAGCTCTCTCCTGGTAATCAAGCTTGACAGTACCCCTGTCAACTGTACAGTTTAGCTCTGGGCCACAGCTGGATTTTAACCATGATGTTTAAGGAATGTGCAACCTCAGAGGTCTGCAAACTTTGAGGTACAAAAATGCTAGCCAAGTTGCTACCAGTAGTTTGTGAACCACTTTGAGGTGATATGTAGCACAAGGCTGGGAGCAGCGCTGTTACCACCACAGTTACTGGTACCCAGAAAAACGCCTGTCCTGCTCACCAGAGCTCTGCCCCCAGAGCAGAGCAAGGTGGCAAAATAATTTTCTTCCAGGGTCTGCAGTGATCTGTCTTAGGAAGATGACCATGAACTTCAGGTTTTGAACTGTCGATTGGACCTCTCACTCTCCTTGCAATGAGGAGGTCCTTGCCCATCCTTGCCCGGGATGTCCTCATAACTGGCTGGCAGTATCACAGAAAATAACCAATAGGCTTTTGGTTCAACAATAACTCTCACCAGTATTAACCCTTGCTCAAGTATTTATTTCTCTTAGGAAGCTGCCTGCAATGGCTGCATCGAGGTAAGTTTGGAGAGAAGAGCATCCCCAGATTTCCTGCTCCTCTTTCTCTTCCATTTCAAGCCAGCCGCTGTGCCACAGGTTGAATTTCTCTAGCAAGGAGTGCGACTTACCAGTAATAGAGTTCACCATGTGGCAGCTCGGGGAGGGAGATAAAGAGGCCATTTCTCTGATGCTCTAAACATGTAACCTGCAACATGGTGATGGTGTGTCATTTGGCATTTCCTTTCTACTAGAAACCCACCTGTTCCAACCCTTAACTCACTGTCTGTCGTGCTGGGGTTGAAACCCGAGAGAGCAAAACAGTTCAGATCTCACAAAAGCCTCCAGTCAAGGGGCAGTCCTGATAGCTGGTCACAAAATGGAAGAAATCTGTCTGGTTTTATTTCTGGTAAAAGTCACTTTTTGAGAAATTGGATCTATAAAACTGCAGGGCATGATACAATGATAATAAATGCATAGAAGCTTTCATATTTATTAATTGCACATATTACAAGATAGAAACCAGCCAGAGTAGTTTTCTAAATTGGGATCAAGATTTTTTAAAGCAACAGCTCTTTTAGCTGCAAACGCTCATACAAAACCCACCATTGAGGTTTATGAGTATTGAGAGACTGTGAACTGTATTAGTATTTAAACAAGACCATCAGGTGAAGGGCACAGCTCCTTAAAATTACCTTGTTCATATGTCCCAAGTTGGACATTAAAAACCAGAACACTTTGGTCACTTAGTGACACTTTCTAAAGTCTTGTCCCAGGCCATTCAATAAAAAGCCATTTCTAGAGATCACTTTCTCAGAACTTATTTGCAAGCTTCCATTTAGTGATCTGAAATATGACTGATAAGTGGCAAGAAACTGCTCTTATTCCTAGCTTAGCAAGCAAAAAACCCTCAGGTACAAAAAATTTAGGTAGTTTTTTCAGAAGTCACAAAGGACTTAGGAATCATGGAATCACAGAATCATTTAGGTTGGAAAAGACCTTTAAGATCATCAAGTCCAACCGTTAACCTAACCCTGCCATCCCACCACTAAACCATGTC
>NW_009259976.1:2796219-2800230 GCF_000687185.1 Egretta garzetta
GTCTCCCCTCAGCCTCCTCTTCTCCAGACTAAACAACCCCACTTCCCTCAGCCGCTCCTCGTAAGACTTGTGCTCCAGACCCCTCACCAGCTTTGTTACCCTTCTCTGGACATGCTCCAGCACCTCAGTGTCTTTCTTGTAGTGAGGGGCCCAAAACGGAACACAGCATTTGAGGTGCAGCCTCACCAGTGCCGAGTACAGGGGCAAAATCACTTCCCTGCTCCTGCTGGCCACGCTATTCCTGATACAAGCCAGGATGCTTTTGGCCTTCTTGGCCACCTGGGCACACTGCTGGCTCATATTCAGCTGGCTGTCAACCAACACCCCCAGGTGCTTTTCTGTCAGGAAGCTTTCCAGCCACTCATCCTCAAGCCTGTGGTTGTTGTGACCCAAGTGCAGGACCTGACACTTAGTCTTGTTAAACCACCTACAACTGGGCTCAGCCCATCGATTCAGCCTGTCCAGATCCCTTGGTAGAGCCTTCCTACCCTCCAGCAGATCAACACTCCTGCCCAACTTGGTGTCATCTGCAAATTTGCTGAGGGTGAGCTCAATCCCCTTGTCTAAAACATGATAAAGATATTAAACAGAACTGGCCCCAATACTGAGCCCTCGGGAGCACCACTTGTGACAGGCCACCAACTGGATTTAACTCCATTCACCACCACTCTTTGGGCCCTGCCATCCAGCCACTTTTTTTCCCAGTGAAGCGTACACCCATCCAAGACATGAGCAGCCACTTTCTCCAGGAGAATGCTGTGGGAAACAAAGTGTTTACTAAAGTCCAGGTAGACAACATCCACAGTAGATAACATCCACCAGCCTTTCCCTCATCCACTGGGTGGGTCACCTGGTCATAGAAGGGGATGGAGTTAGTCAAGCAGGACCTGCCCTTCATAAACCTGTGCTGACTGGGCCTGGTCACCTGGTTGGCCTGTACGTGCCACGTGATGGCACTCAAGGTGATCTGCTCCACAAATACAACTCCTGTCCTTAGCCTCAAGATCCTCCATCCATTTTGCAGAATTGGGATATGTTACTGTAATGATCATAGTTTTTTTCCTTTGAGTGGGGGGTGAGTCTCCTCCCACCCTATTTTCTTGATATTGCATCTTTGATCTTTCTTGTCAAATTCCTTCCTGCGGCTGTCAACAGGACATGTAAAAACCAAAATGTGTAAAGGAAAAACTATGCCACATGGCAGGTATAAAAAGCAACAGTTCTGAGGATTTGTGCAAATATTAAAACACACTTCATACATTTAACCTGGTGTTGCTGGTGTTTTTCTGTTTCACTGCTCAGTGGCATTTCATTGTTTCCTACAAAACTACAAAGGGATACTTAATTTTCTCCTTTTGCTTTTATCCTAGTAATTAAGTCATGACTGACATTTAGAGACACGCAGGGTGAGACAACCCCCATGCATTTTCTTTTGACGTTCCTTGAATTAGGCTCAACGCCGAAAGAAAATATTTTCCTGCACTCCTCCTCTATATTTTTAAATGAATGTCATCCAAATGGCATTGCCATTCAAACGTTACAGTGAAATTCCTCGCATGCTGATAGCGCAGTGTGGGAATCTCTCAAATTTTCCCCCGTAGGTTCGAATTCAGCCCCTGAAGGTTCACTTGAGTTTAATTTCACTAATCACACGGGGACAGTTATTTTTTGCTCTCGCTCAGCTTCGCTTTCACGTGCGGGCGGGCACACACACGCGCGCACACACACACACACGCATGCTGCATCCCTCCCGTTCTGTTGCACTTAAGTCCAGATTAGCTCTGACCATTCCCGCACGCAAACGGAGAGCGACACAACACCACGGTGCCTAAGACCATAGGTGGGTCGTTTGCTTCAAGCCAATTTATTCACATTTGCGATGGTAAGATTGATTTTTATCCTGCATTTCTGAGTTTATTTAACTGATTTCAGAAACTGCCACAGAGGTGGGGGCAGAGATCGTCTTCAAGGTTGCTGTCATCTGGAATTTTATGTCCTTCATTTTCTTTCACTCTGTATGCCTGTCACATCGGCTTAACTGTGAGTAGCGTACTAGCCAGTACCTCTGGCATACTGTATATTAATAGAATATTGATATAGCCCAAATACTGTTGTGGGATTCATCATTTGGTAAATCCTCTGCCGTCTGCAGTTTTACAGAGCCGTTTAATTAGCAATTTTACAACCTCCTATTCTCTCATTAAATTAATTAATAATTAAGTTCAAATATAGGCATCTTTAATGTCATAATTATATTTCAGTTTTATGGTCACCAGAGTTTAGCTCATTAGGCAAGGTAGTCATAAACCATAGCTCTATTTAGGGGCTGAAGCGCTGATGCACAGGTAGTCTGCTTCTGCTCGGTATTTTTATCCTTCTCTCTTTCTCCTCTCACCCTCCCCCACCCCCTCCAGCAAAAAACCCCCCCATCCCCGGTTACTCTCTCTGGAGCAGCACAGCAACGCTGGCCTGTCATGGGTCCCGCATCCTTACACGCCTCGGGGACCACCACCTTCAGCGCTGGGCACTCAGCAGTGGCAAATTTGCTGTAGCATCATGTTGGTGACATCGTACTCCTGTTTGACTGGGTGATTTACCAAGGCATGGGACTTAGTAATGGCATTTCACACAGTATGATATGTTGTGCGTTGTTTTATATGTAGTGGATTTATTTCAGTCATTAGCACTGATTAAACCAGCTTAGTTGAAAAGGCAAAGCAAAACTTGGCTTTGAAATTGTTCTTATTTAATTTTGTTTGCGCTCACATAACCCAGGACAGCACTAATTATCTCTTTAGTGTAGCTCATATTTCTAATGTAATTCATATGTAAATTGTAATTTAATTCATATGGGAATGTTTGTGTTCCTTGCATATTCTCAGTAAAGAGCACAAACAGTGAATTAAAACTGTTTGGAAATGAAAACTTTATGTTGCCTTTTTTGAACTGTCTTTGATTTGTTTTGGCTTGTTGTTTCTCTAATGAATTGCGATTCAATTGGATGGTTAAGGCCAACATATTCAGTCTCCTCTCTCTGTATTTAGGCACATTGCTCACTGGCCTGCTTTTCCTTCTGAATTTGGAAGGTGGCGGGGGAGCTTTCTGCATGCTTACTACCTTTGGAAAAAAAAAAGTCATCATATGATGACTGTTATTAATAACAAATAATTATAGGGCACATTTGTATGACTGCAGAGCCTATGAGCATGGCATGGCACTATTTGTGCCGCTTTGCTACTCAAACAGAACTGCGATAGAGCACAGCGAAGCTGTAGGAGTATTATTTCTGGTTCAGTGTATCTGATAACGTTAGGTTAAAATTTTTTAAGCCCAAGCCCAAATTTTCCATCTAATAACCTTTACATTTTTCTCACCTTTTAAAACCATCAGCCTGCTTAATGCAATATTACTCTCATCTCTAAAAGCTGCCACTGCCCACAGCAAAGTGGTCTTTTGACAGGGCAAGTCAAAACTTCTTATTTGGAGGACAGTAAAAGTTGTTCCCAAATTGCTGAATTTTCAGGACAGGTTTGCTTGCTGTGCATGGGAATAAAGCTGTGGTACGCTCTAACACCAAAAGCAGAACTAAAAGTAACAGCAAGAGCAACAAGCTGGGCGTCACCAGGAAGGTGAGCCTGAAAGGATGCAAAGTCAAGGGCAGCAGGCGTGGAAGCGCTATCAGCTCGTGCAGCAGATAGGATGAAGTGAAAGACCTCAAGGAAACAGAAAGGGTAAAAAGTTTGAAATAAAAGAATAATTAAACCCAAAGAGCTGGCAAGTTACTGAATGATGATGTAAGCTACAGTTTTGTTTGCTGAAACTGGCCTTCACATTTCCTAGGCAAAATTGCACTCACAACATTGGGGAGATAATAAACATCTATTTCTCCTCCTGATGAAAAAAGATCTTTGCTTGGCCCAGGCCAAATGAAGCTGCCTGTGCCACAAGGACTGAGGCCAGGCCCAGAGTCACTGCTTTGCCGCAGTGAACCACGACCTGACATGCCAGTGG
>NW_009259976.1:2800360-2922043 GCF_000687185.1 Egretta garzetta
GCCCTGTCCCCGGGGAACCCACGCCCGGCCCTGCCAGTGGCCGCACAGGAGCATACGTGTGTGGTGTCCCCCCAGGTTTGGTGCCACCCCACCGTGTGGGCATGGAGCAAGGGACTCGTGACACAGTGGTCCTGGAAGCCACTTCCCATGGACAATTGCTGCTCAGGCTTGTATGATAAGCCTTCAGGGGGAAAATCCTTAACTCCCTGCCATCCTGTACGTTGCTCCTGGGTATTGATGTGGCCAGAAGAGAGGTAGGGCTTTGAGGACTAGTGTTTGTGTAACAGTCCCTGCTGCCATAGTGCCGAGCTCTGGGACAGGGACCCTGCTCACTGGTCGGTGGGAAAGGTTTCATGCACCGAGAAAAGAGGCAGAGGGGTTGCAGCAGTGAACAGGCACACCAGCTTCGTAACATCCCTCTGCCAACCTCCCCGCCATGAAAAGTGCACTCTGTTTTATGGCAATCTCATCTCTCTCAGGCTTTTGGGACTCCCCGCAAAGAAGGCAAATCATCAGGGTGCTATCTAGGGGAGCTGAGCAGAGGGTGGTCAGCGTGGGTAAGAGGGACCGCTGGTCGGGTTGCAGTTGACCCCTGCAGCTAGGAACCCTCCCGGGAGGGATGCTGCCACATCTAGGGCACGCCTTTGAAACACATGTGTGTACACACACACATACATGGATGCACACACACACACACACCCTCCCCGTGACGACACGAGAGCTGTCCGAAACTATTTTCAATAATTGATTTGCTGTTTAATTGAACATCATGACTGACTAACATAGCTCATTACTTTACTCATTAGTTAATTATCGAAGAAAGTAGGACAAGTCAATAAAATGGAAGGCTGTAAATTCCAATACTAATTAGCACCATTTCCTCAGAGACATATTTAAGGGCAGATTGGCTACCCGAATGTCCCCGGACCTTGTAGATGAAGGGAAAGGGTAGACTTACCATAAATCTAGATTACCGGCAAGCAAGGCTCGTCAGCAGTAAGTAGTCAACTACACGGGTGCTGAGCTACTGCCAGGCACCCTGTTTGAACTGGAATATTGGAACGCAAGCAGTACAGAAATTCCTATTTTTAAAAGAAAAGGGGGGGTGAGGGGTGAGGGAGGGAGCACTCACTCACCAGAGAGGATCCATATTTAAAATAAATTATGCAAACTGAACTACTTCTGCAGAGCACATTTGCTTTTCCTAAGCTCTCTCTTTTCCAGTCTCCCTCACGTACACAAACTTCACTCGCTCACTTTTTTTTGTTGGTTTTTTTTGCAAGTCAAATCCTAGTCAAAACATCAGTGTGTCCCTTCTGGAGTGGGCACATTTTTAATGGGTGGATTCTAATTTATATCTCTTATTTTGTGTTAAAAAAAAAATCAAATAATTCAATAATGGCATTTATATTCACCTGTTATTGCTATTATTTTTGATATTATCTTTAATTTAAAATAAGTCTGAGATACCATCAGAGTAAGAATTTAATGGGTCCAGCAGAGCATTAATTGAACCAAAAAGGAACTCAAAACAAATAAAGACAGTCTCAAAGACGACTGGGAGAAAAGGAGGCAAAGGGACTGTACATATGTGTGTGCATGTTTGTGTTCATGATATATATTTTATATATTCATGAGCTTATATATACACACAGGTATATATATACTTAAATAATGTATGTATGTGTGTATGTATATAAAAACATATATGCAGACACATACATACATCCGCATAATACATACCTGCTGAAATATGCCTGTGTAGGGTTCTTGTTGCTCAGTAGGAGGAATTCAGCAAATTCCTCGAGTTCTGCAGTTTAAAAGCCTCCAGGTCTTACTGGCTGCCTTTTAAAAATCAACACAAGACGGCTCAGATTATGAAAAGATTCTGTTGATATACTGGTACACTGTTGAATGGTTTGTCTAAATTAATTATAAACAACTTCCCATCACTAAGGGATCAGGACAGGTATGCTTTTTGAATTCCTTTTATTTGGAGGCACATCTTGTGGGTCTTCCTCTCACCATATATCCATCTTTGAAAAACTAATTTCCAGTTAGGTGAGTGAAAATGGAGATGAAAAGCATTACCTGAGCTCAACTTTAGCAAAGAATTCACCCTAAGAATAGCTCTCAGTCTGGAGCTTTAAATATTTAGCAATTCTATAAATATATTAATGGATTAATGTAAAAAAAATGCTAACAAATGTCTATTACTTGACTTACTATATTTTGTGCCTGCAGTTCTGATTTTTAAGCCACAAGCTGTGATTTATTTTCAAGTGTTTTCAAAAAGTACCTTGCCAAAGCGTTCTAAAGATTGTATGGATTTTTTTAATCAGCAGTTTTAAGAATCTGGCCTCTGGTGCTAATAAAGCAAGACTGAAATTTAGGGCAGAAGGGGGAAATGTGGTTGTTTTCCTTAATAGAAAGCTCCTGGTAGAAATAATGCAAGGAAAATTCTCTAATGATTTTAGTAAAACTTAAAAAAAAAAAAAAGTGATATTTTATTATCCATATTTGGGAGGGGGTATTCTGGGGGGATGTTCTCTTTGCATTACTGAAGGAACAAAAAAATACCCTCCATGTAAAATTGGCCTGGGACAGAACAGAGAGGAAAAGGTTTCCCCAGTTAGATTTTTACACAGCATAGGCTAAGGCACAAGGTATATACAGCATACACAAGCACCACATACTTGCTAGCAGTTGGAAGTTACAAACGAGAACATTCAGAAAAGCAGGAGATGTGCTCTCTATCTTGCTTCCAGTCAGTGCCAAGCACTCTTGGATATTGAGATTTTTTTTTTTTAATGGTTCTGGTTAGGTCAGGCTGGATCCCTAGCTGTGCTTGAAGGCCTTGGCTACAGGGTGGAGGGAAGAGCTCCCAAACTGAACAGCTGGTGTACTCAGCCTACAAGGGCTCAATGCACGCGCTTGGTATGGGAATGCGGAGAAGGCTGGGAGAGGACCCAACCTCAAGCTTTGAGTCATGCTTTAGAGCCACAAATGACTCTAAAGTGTACACTGAGGTTTAACATATGCAGCGCTTACATTTTACACTGCCGTTTGTCATAAACACATAGTGTAAAGTAATGTTCATTTGCATTTTTAACTTCTTGTCCGTACCTGTTATCAAACACTCCAAAATTGGAGGCAGAAGTTGATCAGCGAGTGCGATGCCTAGAGTACTCCATGCCAGCCAACGTGAAGCGTGCAGACTGGAAGCACTCTGGTGAATTTGCAGTGGCCCTCTTTTCGCGATGGGGCCCCCAGGCCCCTGCAGCCTTTAATCAGCTGTAACTAGAGTGAAGCTGTCAGCTCCTGCTTGTATTCTGTCAGCTTCAGTACCACTTAGAGCATCCCTGACAAACGCACAGTGCACATTTAACAGTCAATCTGCGAGCAAGCTTTTGATTTTGGAAGAAACTTTCTAAGGTCCCACTTTCTACCAGGGGAAACTTGTAAATTATTAGGGAGGAAAATGGAGAAAAACATCCTTCAATCACACTCTTTTGGTTTATGGAGAAACCCAGCTGTTGTTTTTATTTTAGCAGGATGATGGATTGGCTCGGTCCGAGGTGAAATCCCAGGTAGCGCAGGACAGAGCGAGGGCTATCGTATGACGGTGACACCTCTCCTCCTCTGTGAGCCAAACTGTGCTAGCCATATCATAGAAATGCAGCAGCCTGCTATTATTAGTGGTATTGTCGTATAAATTATTCACACTGAAATATTTGTTCAGCTCTGGTGCGTTCATAAGTTTCCCATTAAGAATGCAAATTTAAAGATCTTTTCCAGCTGCACAAACTTCCCTAACTACTTTGCCCCCACTCACCTACCCCTGGTGTTGCTTCAACAAAATACAGGTGTGACTGCCTGGGACGAGTGACCTCGAGCAAAGCTGTTCCTATATTTTTAAAACACTAACTGCATTTCAAAATAATGCGCGCACACACACCCACCCCCATCCACACCCAAGAATTCTTTCTGTATAAATGTATAAATTATTTGAAGACTTTTTCCTTATTCATTTTCCTTCCTGATACGTGGTGATTTTTTTTTTTTTATGGACAGTTTATAGGCTAAGCTTATTATTTGCTAATTAAAGGTCCTTCCTCCTCCCCTTTGGGAGTTTAAAAATTCCAATATTATTTCTTCACAGAGATCACTCCTACAACATCCCTGCTGTAAATGCAGCTGAATCTTGCCACGGCCTTATTTTTGTCACCGTTAGGTATGTCTGAGCAGGCTGGAAGGGTACAAGGGGAGGAAGGGACAGACACAGCTTCTTCGCAAGTCAAAGCGGTCCGTAGCATTCAGTTTCCCCACAGTCCCCAGGGTAATGTCATTGCAAGAGGGAAATTATTGTAACATTACAACACTGAGCTCCAATAACCATGCTGATCCCTGGGGACTCTGCCATTTGCCGCCCCACAACATGGAAAATTCCCTGACTAGGCAGCTTCCCTAACCCCATTTAAAAATACAGTTTTCCCAAGGAGAGGACAGAAACTTCCTAGAGGTTTCTCTAAAAGTTAGGGCCCTCAGAAGACAGTATTTGGAGACCTTCTATGTCATTTCTGTAAAATGGGAACGAAAACAATTGTAGTGTCCTAAAGGCGCCGCATGAAGATTATGGCACCCTCATCCAGACAGAAATTAGGAAATTAATTCTAAATTAATTAGAAATTAAATTAAGCATTGGAGTAATTAATATTTATGTGGCACCAATATGTAACTATTTGTTACTACTAGTATTACTATTGTTGGTGTCACTTCTACTATTTTAATTATTTTTTTATTACTGTAGCACTTAGAAGCCCCTGCCGCAGATGAGACTGCTGTGGCACCAGCCAAACTGAACAAGTCACGTTCCCTTCTCCAAAGGGTTGAGGAGCAATGACCGTACTTACGGAAGCAGCTCTGGTTCTACCAATACAGAGAGCTGCCTAGTGAAATTTGGAAGATTATTTAAAGGAAAAAAAGTATTCATCCATATTGCTTTCAGTGGGAGATCAGTGCCCAATATGCATTAAAATCCAGGCCTGGCTTATGCAATTGCAGCTAGAACATTTACTGGCAGCCTCAGTAAACCAAAGCACAAGGCACAGCTTTAGGAAAAAAAAAAAAAAAAAAAGCTGCAACAAACTTTTGCAGACTTTAATGCAGGAACACTTGGTCTTGAAGAAGACCAGGGAGCGAGCAGTGTGCCAAAAAGAGTCCAAGTGAAGCCACCCATCTCCAGTACGCATTAAGTAAGAGGCAGACAAATGAGGAAAGAAATAAATATTTGTGCATATATTTGAAACCTCTTTCTTTCCTGCAGTTAACATTCATCAAATTCTCACTGCCTCTCCCAGTCAATTCTCTTCTTCAATTAACCAATAAGTCAATTTGTTCCTTCCCCATCAGAAAAATCCCCCTCTCAGCAAAAAAATGCATCACTTCACTATCAGATCAATTCACCCTTCCTTCTTGCTGCTCAATCGATATACCCCTCCTCTGCATCTGCTAAACAACAAACAGGTCAGTGGAAAGAAACCTGCCTAGGAAGCTTCTCTCCTTTTATTTGGTGTCCTACATATGTACGGGTGGCTCGTCAGGCACTTCCTGAGCACGCAAGCACTCGAAACAATACTGTAGAGAATTGGATTTTAAGACAACAGAAAGATCTGAACTGAGTTTGTATTGCCAGTAACACTGCAGCTGTTTGGATAACCAGTGGATTTATATGTTAAAACAGCAGTGCATGCAAAATGTCACTATATAAAAATAAATGGAAAATTGAGGTTGCAATGACAGACTGCATCATTTTTAGACAATATACAGCTTGTACAAACCATTCTATTCCACTGAACTATTCTGATTTAGTTTGATAAAAGTAACGAGAAGTGCCCATGCACAAAGCTCTAGACATCCTCAGAGTGCAAATGGAGACAGCTAAACAGAAAGAAAAAAATTGTATTCGAATAAAACATGACTGTAAACCAGGGACTTTTCATTTGACTTTACCAGAAACCATCGCTAGAGTTCAGTACGTTCAAGACAACTTTGCAAATCAAAAATGTAATGAAATATGGTATTACACATGCACAAGCTTATCCAATGGTCTGAACCTTCTGTACAAAACACATACACAGATACAAACCCAGAGACTCCTTCAGGATGGGCAGGCATCCAACCCTGGGTGAAAGACAATTACCATATAACTAGAGAAAATGGCAATGCTCAGCAGATTAGGGCATGAAGTGAAAAATCTGAGAGGTTTAAATTATATAAAATAATGCAATTAGCCAAATTGGTTAGGATGCCGATACCAGTACTCACAGCAAAGAAAGGGCAAGGAGCTCACTTCCACCAGAAGCCTTAGGCAAACTACAGCAAGCACTCCATCGGGTGATTAGGAAATAAATTCTATGAGATTATATTTGGGGGGTTTCTCCACCATTTAGAGGTGTAAAGGCTTAAAATATGAACTGCTAAAAGCAACGAGTCTTCACTTAATTTTTTTTTTTAAGAAGTTCTGCTGAGTGTCTTTCGCTTTGGATTTGGACTGTTTTTCCACTTGAATTCTCTGCTCTATGTAGCAGCAATGAGATGGGATATGGAATACATTTTTTGCTTCCAACTGTTTATCAAACCAAAAGTGAAAGCCACACCTTTTCTCTCTCTGATCTCTTAAGACTTGTGGATAGTTTCATAACTAGAGCACTGTTTGAATATTTATGAATAAAAATCCATGGTAAAATCATTACTATTCCATTCTCATTTGCTAGCCTGTTTCTTAATCTGCTTTGCCATTAACTGATAATCTCAACATAGTAGTCCAAGTTAGTCTTGGGCAAAAAGTTTTGGCTGAATATTTTATTTAGGGAAGAATGCAAATTTGGGCCAAGCCAAACTATTCATAAACTTGTGCTGAATTTTGTTAGTAGGTCACCTGAAACTGAAAAGAAAGAAATTCACAAAAGTCAGACTGCCCCCTTCCCCTCATTTCAAAACCATGTTTCCAGTTATTGTCTCGGACTGATTCTTTTCTGTTCCAGGGAGAACCAGGTCTCAGTTTAACCCACTTAAACACTTTCTGAGCAACTGCAACTTTACGCACCAAAATCTCCCTAAAAACACTCAGGGAGCTCTAGTCTCCTTTGGGACCCTGGTTGGTTTTGAGTGCCTTGCAGATGGGCACATCGTTTGCGTCAAAGAGCTCCTGGCGTAAAGGCTCCTCCCTGCACAGTACCTCCAATTTAACTCTCCATAGGATAAAAGAGATGAAGGTCGGGGTTGTAAAAGATGCTACAAGACGTACAAACACTACAAGCCTTTCCACTGAAAAGCTAGGGCGAGATACAGCTTTTCTGAGACAAAAATGTCTTCACTTTTGACACAGCATAAGTCTATATGTATAACATATATATGTGTATTTCTTGTTATCCATTTCATTCTGTGAACATGTACACATGCATTGCTGGTCACTTCTGATACAGCTTCTTTTGAGACCATCCCACAGAAGCTGAGACTTTGGCAGTGTCAGCCCCACAGTTCAGTTTACCTCTGATTTTCTAGGCGCAGCAAACAGAGACATTTTTAAGACTGAAAACTCTGAGGCAGCTGCCAGTGCGATCTCTCCAGCCTGACCTTCCATAATACAGACACACATTTATTTTGGATCACAGCTGATTATATGTGCCTTAAGACTCCAGCATAGGGAAATAATCTCTCCTTACTCTGCTGAGCTGCCCTAGGCTGGATAAACACAGTTTCCACTGCCGTAAGAACTGTACAGTGGGGAGGGAGGGGAGAACTAATCCGTGCACAAAAATACAGAGAGGAGAGAAGGTTGCAGGACCCAGACTACACCTACCACACTCTTTGTGATCATCACCTGATGTGTCTCCCTGAACCTGGGAGGACAGAGAGAAAAAGGAGAGAATACGAGACCTTTTTCTGGCCAAGCAATTTACTTCGACATTGTGCGGTAACAGGGAACAATACCCATACATCAGTTGGCCAGAAAGAGGTTTTCACGCTGTTGCCCTTGAAATCCTTGGTTTTGTTAACCACGGGGCTTATGGCTTCACTGTCCTTCCCCTCCACCGCTTCCCTGTCAGCTCTGGGTAGCAGGGAAGGGGTCGGGGCAGCCCGCTCCAGGCCCGGGGGAGGAGGTGGCAGAAGGCTGGCCTTATTTACCTTAGCCATTTCCCCGTGTAATCTGGGTAATCATGTGGCTAATCAGCAACGCGGAGGAGCCCCCCACGCCGCGATTCACAATGCCGACCCATTCATATTTCATACAATAGAGTATTTAAGTCATCCCATGCCTTGCCAAGGCGATTGCGCTCTCTTTGTTCTGACGATTTGGGCAGGGGTCTCCTGCCCTACCCCCTCTTTCACACCGGCATATGTCCTAGCTCTTGCCTGCTGCAGCTGGACAAGGGCTGTTGTTTTTGTTTTGTTTTTCAAAACCAATGAATCGATTATGGCGGTGTGAAATGTGGGTTAAAACAGTCCCTGCATGTATGCATACATTAGCCGTTTGCTACATTACAACTTCACAGCAAGGTGGCTGAGGAGGCAACAGTGTTCGTGCTCTCCCATTTTGAATGGGCAATCTGTTGAGCACAAAAGGAAATAATAAATAAAAGACTGACTGCACGTATTGTTTCAAAAATGGCTTGCCATGCTATATCAAAGTGAAATAAAAGGGCCTCTACCCCAACACACTGCAACCATAAAGGAAGATCAAAACCTGGTCTGTAACAGAAAATTACAGGGTTCACATGTATGGATATTGAATATTTAATTCAGACCACATTCCTGCAATAAAGATTGCTATTGCATATTCACCTTCACTTGCTGCCCCTCTCACATCCGGGATGTACCAAACTCAACAGACTTACAGAAGCAATAGGATCTGATCCCATCTTTGTACAAACCAAAGGCAAAAAGCCCACAGTAAACACCTGCAGTTCATGATTTACCCCTTATAGTGTGTGTTGATCTGCGGATTGGAATTGGCATGGAGGTATTGCCTTCATCTGCTAGACTAGACCATCAGCTCTCTTCCAGCCCTGGCTGGCAATGACAAAAAGTCAATTCTCTCCAAAACCTCTTTTGTAGGTTGTACAAAATGGGTCTTGTGGC
Source organism: Egretta garzetta (assembly GCF_000687185.1). Lineage (NCBI taxonomy): Eukaryota > Metazoa > Chordata > Aves > Pelecaniformes > Ardeidae > Egretta > Egretta garzetta. The sequence goes on from NW_009259976.1 coordinate 2,809,505, forward strand.
TCCATTTCTCTCCCAAGGTGTAAAGAAATGACACATAACAGCAACTCCCTTAAAAATAATATTACAAGCTAAGGTTAAGGTCTGGAAGAGAAATGCCTTTTTATTTTTAAGAATAACCCTAAACACATTATAATGTAATTCCGGTAATTAAAAAGATGTGTTTCACGACAAGCTAGAAAACGTCAAGTCCATGCTACTGTATGGATGTACTACTAATGCTGAATCACGAATGATGTGTTTTTTCTCTTCGAAATGCCCAAGCCGTGTTCTTTGGCTTGAATTCAGCATTTGGAAGTTCACACCTGTGCTCAGTATTACAAACAATTTTCATTTTTTAATCCTAAAGTTGGGGGAAAAAAACTTTTCAGCCTCAGTCTTGAGAGCCAATTTTCCACAGAAAGCTAAGCTTTTCATGAAGAATTCGTTAATAAGCACATATACAGTATTTTACAGAGTTATAAGCAGTACTGTGTTGTATAAAGTATGCAGAAGTAAAAATTTGTACTTTTTTTTTTTTCTACTTCTCAAAATCACAGAATAACAAAAACAAATAAAGCTTCTCAAGACTAATTTTGCAGGGCAGACTCTGGCACTCTTGTGTGCAGCAGCAAATTACCTAGCTGTACATATCCTACTGAAGTAAAGCAGATTTTGTTGAAATTGCTATCGGTAGAATCTATACTACTTGAAAATGATTCTAATAGAGCTAAATTTGTAAATGGTTACCTCCCCCAGCACCCAAACAGCAGGGACGCAGCTACAGCAATATAAATGTGCTAATCCCAGCACGACGTATTCCCACATCTCCCTGTATCAAATCATTCTAAAGGGTTTTCAATATACAAGTTAATTAGCTACAATGAAGCAGCAGAATAACATCTAATGAAGACCGGGGCTTAAAATACCAGAAGTGGCCTGTTGTACCCTTTTGCCTCTCTTTAATATTGACATATTCTTTTGAAATGGGTTACAGATACAGTTCAAGTGTAATTTAGCAAGAGAGAGAAGGCACCCAATGAACAGAATTGTTTTGATTATATGATAAACAGATATGGACGTTTTTAAATATGCATATTCAACATCACCTACAAGAACACCATTTCTATATTAGTACCGCAGAATGCTACTGCCATATAGTATCTGCCTATAAATACACACACACACACTTGTAATGCTGAGCAAGAAGATGACACCATTTTGTTACTGAATGTATGACATTATATTCTAATTACATACTCAATTTTTCATTTCTTAAAACAATCAGTGCATGGGAAAGCAGTTATATACATTCTACTCAAAAAATTAAATCTCTCTAAAACTAATTGCACAAAGTTAAAATGACACAAGCAATCAATGTCTGCAAAATACAACTTGCAGAGAGAAGATAAAAAACAACACAGGAGAGTAAACTTAATTACCTAAGAAATGTCTGCCTCTTTCAGGAAACACAGAGTTGCTACGGTTTGCATGTTTCAGATCTAACTAAGAAAGGAAAACCCCTAATTAATTAAATTAAGGTCCTGATCCTGACTGGATGGAAGTCAATGAGACTTTACCCATGTGAACCTCATTGCTGGAGTGGGACTGAGAACTCCCTTTTGCTGTCTATCAAGGATGAAGCTCATCTTGTAATCCCACCGCTTCATTAGCACCTACCCAGCACATTATCTTTGTCCTAATCCTCCTGTCACTTTAGGGATTCCGGGTCATTAGAGCACTTGAAGGGTCGATGTTATTGTTGTGGAGGTGTGAATTGATCACTAAGATGACAACTGGTAACAAGTGTACTTTATTAGTCTGCTACTTTGCCTCTTAATTGCTACTGATTAGCCTGTCTGTTAGAAAGGAAATTTGGACTCCTTCTGCCATTGCTAAAGATTACACCGTTTCCGCGATGAGCCCATTTAGACACAGTATATTCACCTAACTCAATGGAACTATTTATGTGGGTAAAATCAACAAGGTACGGCCCTTTAACCCTCCCATTACATTTTGTTTAGCTTTTGATTGATAGGAGAATTTCTCTGTTAAAAAAATCAAATCTTTCTGATTGTTTCTTTTTCTTTGCAAAGGCATGAATAGGACCATCTTTTTTTCAAAAAAGTCTGTTTAGACATGGCTGTGCTTACTATTCGAATGGATTTCCTAGAGGATGTGCTGGCTTTCCAAAGATCACATGGCATCTAAACTACACATTAAAACAAACGAACAAAAAAAATTAAACTTGTGTGTCTCTTGCCAGAGTTCACATGCTTCGAGTCTTAATTGCTGTGGACCACAAGAATTGAATGTCGAGTCATACAGGGCACATCTGCCAGCAGCGAAGAAGTACTCTTAGTATTTAGTTTTACAGAACTCCCTGCTTAAAGGAGGGGGGGTGGAAGAGAAGAAAAAAAAAACACAAACCAAAGAAAAAAACTTTTCAAACTAGATAGCTAGGATAGTAGAAAGCAGCAGTAGAAAGTTAGAGCAGCATAAATGAACTATCATACTTGCTCAACAGTGACATATTTGTGTTGCTGGTGTTTTTGGTTCATACCAGGTTAAACATATCTATAAGGGATCATGCTTATCAGCAAGGTAATACAAATGCAGATCTCTGTAAGCTGTCTTCACTTTTATCAACATTGATTCAAAAATAGCAAGGGCAACAAAAAGAAAACAACTCCCAGATCTCCTGTTCCTACTCCAAAACCCACATAAAAATCAGTCTTTGGATTACACTCCCTTCCAAAACCAAGTGTTAAACTTTAAATCAATAAAAATTTAGAACTTTAACAAATGCCTAGTCTTGAATTGTGCACTGGAGACATTATAATATGACTCTAGCTGCTCAGGATTAATATTTGACCTTCCTGGAGTCATCTGAAGTGTTCAGGGTTATTTTACAGGATCAGTATTTCACATCCTAATTTTCAAGGATGACACATTTCCCATGAAGAAAAGCTGCTGCATAAAATTTAGTGATTGGCTCTTTGAATTTAACTGTGGTTGAAAGAAAACTTCAAACAACTTGTGCAACAATCTGATCCCTCCTTTCCTCTTTTAACCATGCCTATGCAGAACTTCTGCACAGGCATTTCGTTTGCTTATTAAAAAATGCCTGAAGATTATGGGAACCTTTAATTATTTTTTTTATTTGGTTTCACTAGAGAAAAATAGCAAATACCTATGGTATTAGTTTTCCAAGAGTACGACTGCTTTTTATAGGTAGTTGTACGTGCGTAGTCCTGTTCAAGAAGAACAAAGGTTCCTTCATTTTACCTCCATGGGTTAATACAAAGCACATCTGCTCCCGCTTAGAGTGTTGTTTGGTCTTCTGGTCCCACTGTCTTCTGCAAAAAGAGATCCTGCTCAGCATTTGGGTGGAAGTCTCTGTAGACCCTATTTTAAACTGTAGCTGCTTTAACTTGACTAGTTTGAGTTTTAAAATATTTTCATTTAAGTAAGGCAAGGCCCACGTGTGGTCAATGTAATTTCAGTCTGAGTGACTCACCTCAGTTTTGATTAACCAGCACCTAAACAGCCTGGCTTACCCGAAACAAATTGGCCTGTGTGGAAATAATACCCATACCAACTAAAAGAGGTATTGGGCTGATGGGCAAGATAGTTAGAGCTGGTATCCCGAGCACTCATTATCACTAGCAGTTGTAGCTGAAGGTGGGGAGATGCATGCAATACCTTTGTGGGCCCAGACTGAGCAGTGCCATACCAACTTGGGAGACAAAAAATATCTGGGAAGTAAATGGGAGCAAGTGAGCGCTGTCGAGGTCACTTCTGAAACAAATGTCTATGTTTGCTTTACACGGTCTGCTGTAACAAACTTAGCCTTAGGAAATAACCATTATCTGGCAGTATTTCTGAAAACAATCGTACCTGGACATTCATGTTAGAGGATGGGTACCAAGAAGCAGAAGACACTGTAAAAGTATTGAGACAAACTGGTGCAGTGAGATGTGGTTGAAGATGTTTCCCCACCATTGCCACTCTGATGATTCAAAATTTGGTTCCCACAGACTGTAATTGCCTTCCTGCATCAGAAAATGAGTGAGCAGTCCTTCCTGGAAGGAAATTAGCTAACTAACCATAATCTACTCACTGTGATTTAGGTAAATTATAAGGTCAGGTAGATTTTTGGTTTTAAAAAAAAAAGATTTCAGGTAAAGGATCCTTGCTTGTCTGGACAGCCTTTCTAATGACTTGAGATCTTTCTATTTTACATTAGAAAATATGGACTCTCCTGTTGGACAGCTTAAGTTTTAGTAGAAGTAAGTGTCAGACAGCAATTTCTGTGGTCAAGCCATGTCATGCTGTTGAGCTGTTTGCTCCAGGACAACTCACAGACCAGAAAGATACTTGACCAAGTTTCCACTCCATTGAAATCTAGCAAGCACAAGATCACCTATCTTGCAGCAAATAACCCAAAAATTCACAGGAACAGCTTTCAGGAAATTCCTATCAAAGAAGGCAGCCCTTAGGTGAGATGAAAAACAGTAGCTCAGAAGAAAGGACGCTGAACACATTGGGGAGGAGGATCTTAGTATACTGCGGTGGCTAACTGCACTAACTTGATGGCACAGACAGGACAATACCCTGGAAAAGAAAATAGTCCATATTACCTCTACATCTGGTAATGAGAAAACTGCTACCAAAAAATACTTTGATGTCTATAGTTAAAGGATAGGGCAGATCACTTGAAAATTTTAAGAGAAGAATCACAAAATTAAAGAACTGAAACATATGACAAAAAATGGGAGAAGACTGTAAATTCTTCCCAGAAGAAAAGATCTAGTATCAAATGGGAAACTAGGACCTCCTGGCTAGACGCTGGGAATAGTCATGCTTTGAGCTGAAGGAGGGCATATATTTTTCAGCACAGAAAGGGGTACATACTCCTTCTCAATGACTGAACAGAGACTGTTCAATAACAGATCCATCCTCACAGGCAGAGCTGAAGAGTTTTCTCAGAGACTTGCTCTTTTCAAGCAGAGCATCAGCAGACGATAAGGCACCAGAGTCAGCTCCAGGGTCCCTGTGGCAGAGGCCATATCTGATGACGGCAGTGATCTGTTCCAGACAGCATCTCTATAGGAAATATCCCTGACCCTACTGATTTTCTCCCACTGCCTGAATAATTCCAGAGCTTCTTCCCTCTTTGCTTTCCCAGCCCATTGCTCTGGTGTATAATACCCAGCCACGACGCAGCTACTATGCACCCAAGGCTCCCTCACAAACAGCCCTAGTAAACTAGCCTGAGGATGCCACAGCACACGATCACAAAGAAACAAAGGTCATCTTTTCCTAAAAAAATACACTGATAGGATGCATTGGTGTTAGCGGGACTTCCAGTTTAAGAGATAGCTGTTTGGATAGGCAAAGTTCCTGAAGTTCTGGTCAGATTGATAGCTTAGCTCAGAAATCTGGCATTTGGATTAAAGCAGTATAGAAATGAATCTTATATTTGACATTTAAAACACTTTCAAAGGGAACCTTTTCCACTGCCTGTAGTTTCTTAAATCATGGCAGAAAGAACTGCCATGGCAGAACGGTGTGAGAAATTACTCTCCCAACTGCTTCTCTGTTTTCCCACATTATGACAGAAGACATTAGCCCCTGAATCATTTTACATGCTGGCATTATGTGCAACAACGCTGTGTGTAATAAACAGACGATGCAACAGAAAGAAAATTTGAAAATTCATTTCTCCTTTCTTTTGGACAACATCTAGAATATAAATGTGGTTTGTGGCAGCGCCAGCTGAAAGAAAAGAAAGGGCTGCTTTTGGAGGGCTAGCATGACTAAACACTTTGGATTTATACAGTCTGACTCCCATTTCCTGCGCGACCCTGGCAAAGTCGCTTATTGTAACGTTTTCAGAAATGGGTGCTATTTCCTCAGGCTTTCATTCTTCTTCTCATCTCCCGAGTATCTGACTCTTTTGCATGTACAACCAATAGCAAAAGTAAGTGTCTGAATGGACTTTATGGAATCTCTGGATCTTGACCCTTGGAGGGCATCAGAGCTGTTTGATGTAACATATACATGGCATGATTTGTTAGCTTGTTCCCGGACTTCCCCATAAAACTTTGAGTTTTATAGAAAGCTTTTATGGACTGCCAGAGTTCTGAAAGCCCTATTTGAGACAGCTAAGTCGTCCAGATGAAGTCAGTGGGAGATACAGTAATTCTGAAATATCAGATTTTTTTCCAAATTAATTTTTTCCTATGCACATTAAATGATGCATTTAACAACAGAAGGACACAAAACTGAAAAGTGTGTGTTTCGCCTCCCCCTTATTTTTTGGCTTTCGGATGGTGAAGTTAGCTATTCAGAAATGGTGTGAGGCAGAAGAAGTAAGGAGACAAACACTGAAAAACCTTCATATTTGAAGGGACAGAAGTAATATGCTTTATACATATGTTCTATACCTATGCTTTATATATAAAGTGCTTTGTACATTTGCTAGGAACTTGGATTGATTTATAAGAAACATCCTCTAAACCCCAGATATTCAGGTTAAATTAGTAATTGCAATCTTATTCTGCTGCAGTGCTAAATAAATAGTACATACTTTCTGACTGAAAGAATCAGTCTAGCAAGGAAGGACTAAACCTGACTCTAAATACGAACAGACCAAAGCCTTGCTAATCCGTCAGATTAGCTGTTGTTGGAGATTCAGATACACTGTGTACTTCATCTTTATCTTCACCACTCTCTCTCTTGCTTGAGTTCAGACTGAGTTGGGCTATCAACCTTCACAATCATCAGAAATCACGTTCTGGTAAATAATCAGGCAAGTCTGGAGGAGCACAGGAAGACAAAACGCTCTAACAGTGCTTGCAAAAACATCAAACTCTCTGTTGGTGGTCATCCCACCAGCCTTAGATATTCTCGAATTTTTTATCTCGGGACAATTTCAGTGATGCCATCTTATGGTTCTCACTGATTTCTTCCGTGTATATGCTCTACATTTTACTGTGCCATAGGAAATGTCATTTCTCACTGCCATGGCTTGAACTTTAATTTCCACTTTCCTCCTTTCAGCTGTGTGCACATGAAGCTTTCACTGGCTAGCATTTCTTCTCCTCTTCTTTCCTTTTTAAGAATATATGTAAGCGTGTCATCACTTAAATGCTCTACATAGCTCTTAATAGATGTTCTGTTAAGTGAAAACTATGCCAAGGTGAAAATATCCCTTGCTTTACATGCCAGATCATAAAACCAGCTTAGTTTTTCTTAAAATTCTGGACATAAGGTTTGCTCATAAAAATTGAAAATGGTAACAAACTTCTGGTGAGCCTGTTCTCTAGTTCCTTTGAGCAGATCCAATTGCCAGCAGCAGGACAGTGGACAACGGTGTCTGCTGCTCTTACCAGCAAAACCTACACTGCGGCAATAACCAGAAAAGAAAGGAAAGTGTATGCATTTTTTGCAGTAATTAAGCTAAAATGAAGTGGAGTGAAAGTCTTCTGTACAGGTGAACGTAATATTGCATGCCTGTTAGTGAATAGAATCATAGAATCATAGAATCGTTTAGGTTGGAAAAGACCTTTAAGATCAAGTCCAACCGTTAACCTAACCCTGCCATCCCACCACTAAAACATGTCCCTAGGCACCTCATCTACCCATCTTTTAAATACCTCCAGGGAATACTGACAAGCAACTGTGGCAGTCACTGTGCTTGCACTGACTGCCTTTTACACTAGCAAAATCCAGTTGTGCCGAGATTAGCCAATAAAAGTAATAAAAGCAGATGAGTAAACTGTGATGCAGCTATGAAATACAGAAAAGTAAGCTAAAATATCGGGGGGGGGAAAGGCAACACCTGGAAAACAACAAAAACCTGCAAAACCAAGATCTGAATAGGATCAGACGAATTAGCTGTGGCATTAGCTTCAGATTCCCTCAAAACATAATGAAAGATACCATTGTGTGTAAAAAGGGAGGGGGGGGAAAAAGGGACTTGGCTCCAATAGCTTTCGTAGCTGCCACTTCCTAATATTTTGGAAACAAAGAAACTGCAGTACACAAACTGTTTGATTTGAATGGGAACACAAACTTTCTAACACCTCAGTAAATACTTGAAAGAGAGCATTACTCTAATATCTGTAAATCAGGGCACTTCAAATTAACCCCATGTTCATTAAAAAGCTTGCTGATTTTATGTTTTTGTTATCATTCTGATACAAGTCTGAGAACAAAAGTGCTTAACAATTCCAGTCAAATAGGATAAGGGCATTAATTCTTGTTTGGATGCAAGAGCAACATAAATCATCTGTTCCAAGCTAACAATTTAAAGAGTGCACAGCACATTATGTTAAATAAAGTATTAACACTGAGTTAAGAACACCTATTAAGGGACTTTGAGAGTTCTGGCTCACATTACCTTACACCAGTTTTGAAATAACCTTATTCCAGCTTTTTAATCCCATAATTATTCCACAACAGTATTGTCAGAAAACTCCACTGCTTCTAACAATTTATAGCTGTAAGACATTATGTGAACCACTTCAGTTAAATTCTTGTACTTAATCATATTATCAGTCACATTAGTGACTTATGCTTTAAGTTTTAAGATATATAACTTTGTAATTGCAAGATGATTAAATAAAGTATACTTGATAATCTACATTTCTGTGTTTTTTGAAAAAAATTGCTGAAATATTAAAAAAAATCAATTTTTATGTGTGCACGCACATATATGCATTGACACGTATACACGCACACTTATATTTAATGCATACTTGTGATTGGCCTTCACTCAGTCATTTAGCAGAATGATTTCTTCCCAGACACTTTCAAAGCTGATAGGTCAACTATATCTGAGGCTTTTCTTTCAGGACTTCAGTTTTCTTTCCAAGATGTTTTCTCTTCGTCTATTCCCAATTTCAATGGCTGTACTAGATCCGCCATTGTGCAGGTACTCGTTTTAGACATTGCCGCAGAATTAATTTATAGCCTGAGATGCTGAGAGGAGAGTGCAAGAATTCCTTAGTGGTGAGGCTGACCTGGCAGCAAAAGGGATTGGTGGGTGGCACATTCATGAACTTAGGCACTGGTTTGTATATCTGGTCAGTTAGACCATATCCATCCCTGTTTGGAGCAGGAGAGAGACATTATTCTCAATCTCATTTAATGGAGTTATGTCTTTTTCAGTGACACCTGTGATCTCTTTGACTCAAGTAGGTGGGACTCTGTGTATGGAGTATCTAGGGGGGATATGGCAACTATATAAGTTTATACAAATACATATCTACAAAGAGCTCTCCAGTGTTACAAACTATTGATGTTTAGCTAGGAATCAGAGAAAACTTAGGAAATTTTTCTGATGGCAAAAAGTTCGGATGGTCTGAAGTCAGTACTATGAAACAGACCTAACAAAAATATCTGTATGTTACTGTAGTTGTCGGAGGTAAGGAATGACGACCTTGAAAAAGCAGTTCTCTTACTGCATCTACTTTTTGGCCCTTCAGTACAAGAAAGACAGGGACAAACTGGAAGAGTCTCACTGAAAGCCATTTGGATGGGCCGAGGACTGGAGCCGTACACGGGAGTTGGTCTGGATGACCTCCTCAAAGTCCCTTCCAGCCTGAATTATTCTATGACTCTGTTAGTCTTTCAGGTACTTCACTAGAAATGATTTGGAATATAACAAGAATAATATAAAGTGAAAAAAGGTTCCAAGGATCATCCTGGTCTATGTCTTTTCTACCCCCCTCCTTGTCCAGATTTTCCATCTGATGTAACTCCATAAAGCTTTAAGCTAAGAATCTAGCACCCAAACCTGTTGGATGTAAATACATTTGACATGGAAATTGATTGGGACAATTAGCGGAATAAATAGATATAGCATATCTTTAAGTGCCATAAAAGTGCCATGACTGCAGGTAAATCATATGAATAATTACAACCAGCAGTCAGGTTTTCCAGTCACCCTCCGTACATACTTTGAATTGCAGGGCCTTCTGGTGACTGATTTGCCACTTTTTGTAGAGAAATTGAAGAACAGATTTGCAGTGATGGCCAAGGTGTAAGGTACCAGTGAATGAACATCAAAAATACTCAAACGTGACACTTTTAAAGAAACATTGAATTTTGCTTCATCTTTGTTACTTCTCACAAATATTAATGTGAGCACAGTGTCAAGAGAGTGAATTTTTATGTCTGGAGCTGAGATTAATTCATTCATTAAATGAAAATAATTTCGTGGAACAAATAAACCTTACTTCAGGCAGAAGTAAAAGCAGTTTATAAAACCTTACAAAAACAGAGAAAATAAGAAAACTGCATGATTTAGATAACCACTCTGATTGTATGAACTATTTAATTCTCAAAGGAACTTTCCAAGCAGAGAATCTGTGGGAAAATCAAATATGAACATTGTTGACATGACACATAATTGAAATTTTTTTTCATTTGACATTTTAGACAAAAATTCCATTTCAGAAAAAAAGCCCAATTCTATTGAAATGGTCCATTGTAAATTTAAAATAAAAGCTAAAATGGCAATGAAAAATAAACAGAACAAACACAGAGTAAAATTTCCCCCCATTTTAGTACATAGTTCAGTTAGCTTTTGAGCTGGGAAGATTCTGAAAACCTCTGGATATACTTTTGTATACACATAAAGAAATTGTTTTCATAGAAATTTTTCAACAACTGACTTCCCATCCAGCTCTACTTTTCACAGAAACATTTAAGCATCTAAAAAGTAAAAAAATTTACACCAAAATGAGAACTAAATTTTCTGAAAATAATAAGCTGCTATTACAGATAGATTATCCAGCTCATGAATTTACCAAAGAGATTCTGTCTTCTACATCCTGCAATAATTTGGATTTAGATTTTGGATTTCTGGTCTTAACGTCTTCTTCTTTATATATATATGCGTATGTGTGTACATCTCTCTCAATCACTTTCTTTTCATATATATATATAAACTCCAATAGATAAAACTTCATGTGACAGTTTTGGCTAACCTTTTCTTTCTCCCCTTTTAGCTTGTTTTATTTCTGATGAACACAATTATTTCCCAGTTCACTACAATGATTTTTGACTTTGTGTTTTCTAACAATTTTAGTAAGACCTGAACTCTACAGCAAGCCATGACTGTATTGGCATGGGCCAAGATGTTCTCTTGTAAAGCGTATTGTAAAAGAGAAGGTTTGGGGAACACGAGGGTAGGCTTTTTGTACCTTCCCTGTTTCAGCTGAAAATTACTGTTGTGAAATGTAGCTGAACCTCTACTTTGTCCAAGGGAGAACACGCATACTTATATTTCAGAACTCAGGTCCAGCTTGGTCAAAAAATCCACAAATGTAGCCCTCACTGCTGATTTGCGGTCCCTCTGAATGGGATCTTCCTCTGGATGTACTGAGAGCCCCAAGTGTGAGCAAACCCATTTGGAAATTCCAGGGAAAGAAAAAGTCAAAAAAAGACTTTGTATCTGTTTGGTCATAATTACTTATGTAAACTGGGCTATAAACTAATGTTACGTATTCATAACGTTTTCAGGCACTCAGTTTATATCAACATGCAAAGTCTGAAGGGGTACCCAAGGACTGTCAGCCTGGAAATCTGGTGAGGATTCGCTTGCTGGGTCGGTAGCTCAAGCTTCCAACCGCATTCATATCAGGCCCTCAGATTCTGGATGAAACCAGAGTGCATTGCCAACCACAACAGACAAGAGATAACTAGATGTTTTCCAGCCTCAGGAAAAAATCTAGTTCAGATAGGTACACCCTGAAATTTGAACCACAGTTCAGATCTGTTCTTATTTTGTCTGGTCTCTGCCTGTGTGAGACACTTGAAGAATTCAGATTCTTACTTATATTTGCTAAAGCAATGCTAACATCAGGTCAAACACAAAAAATTTAAAATAAACGTCACTGAATCCTGGTATGAACTGGAAAAAAAATGTAAAAACCAGCAAGGCTAGCAATTAAGCAGATGGCTGCAGCTACTCGGGCAGTATAGTACCACTGATACTTACTATACGAAGCACAAAGATTATTGAGCTCCTCGGGCTTCCAGAGTTTATTCATTAGACCCACCCGTTCTCTTTATTTTCATATGCCAAACACTAGCCTTTGGAGACAGGGACCTTCTTTCCTTATACATACTTTCGGTTCCTAATGCAGTGGAGTCCTACTTCTCAGCTGAATCCTGAGTGTTAGTTCAAGAAATCAAAATACTCCCATGCAACGGAGCCATAAGGAGCCAAGCGAAGATGGGTTTCCCAGCCTTTTCCAGTCTGGTTTTCTGTTAGGCAGCAACAGAGCACCAACAGATTTGACTACAACACAGAGATGACAATGCTGCAGTTAAGTTCCCTTTAGCTTTATGGGGTTGAGAACACTGTTTAAAAAAAAAGGGGGAGGGGGAGTGGGGAAGAAGGTACCATCTGTTTTTGCCAAGTTTGGGTTTTTTTCCAAACACTTGCAGTGCTGTCCATTGACAGACATACCCATGCTAGTTTCCTTCCGTGTCAAATAATGTCATGCAATGCACTCGGTTTGGGTCCGATGCTAACATAAAAAGAGGAGGGGCTGGGTTTTTTCTAAGAGCATGTTCATTTGAAAAGGTATTTATTCAGTATATTAAATCAGTTTTCCACTGGGGATGGCTTTGCTCTCAGTGTTCTTCTCGCTGAACTGATTTGGAATCAATGCCCGATCTTGTGCCTCTCTTGCAGCTTGCCTTCAGAGTCTTCTCCTTAAGGAAATTATGCATGGAAATTCCTTTTTACGAGCTTTTACTGAAACCACAAGTCTGTATCTGAAATATATACTACTGCAAAATTTTGCCCAAAGCTTTGTCTTGGCTATATAAAGAAATTATAGGTGTGGACCAATTTTTGAATTAGCATGAAAACTGCTTTTATGTGCATATGAGACAGGCCTTTGAAACATCTTGCCAAAGGCTTTTTTGTCTCCTGGTTGTTATAAGAAAACATGGTTGCCCAAAAGAAAAAACCTGATCATGGTTCCACGTTAATCAGATTCACAATCGTGTCCTAATGCAATTTGTCCTAATCCATTTCTAAGGAAGACAACCATTTATGATTTGGAAAGACATGTGGGAATAAATGTGGCTATATGGAAATCCCCTGAGTCCTTTATGTACTATATTTTACCAGTTCATAAAAAAAACTAATTACATTTTAGAGAAGAAGGCATTATAGATGCGATGTATATTCTAACACAAACCCCCTCTACCCGGGTGTCCTACAATCAAACTGTGCTCAGTTTGCAATACCACAGTGCATTTTATATCTCTGTGGCTGGTTTTAGAATAATGATGCCATGCTTAACACATTTTAATACTGATCACACATTTCAGCACGTGGCTGAAAATGCTGCTATGCTTGTTTTGTTTGGTAAAAGAATGCCTTCTGCTTAGCATGGCAGCAAATTGCCCTTGCAGCAAAATAGATAATTACTTGGTGCCCACGGAATAAATTAATTAATACTTGTGCAAACATCTGTATATTCATCCATACACAAACCCCTATATAGTTATATCATTAAATGACGTGCTCCAGAGAATGAAGAGAGAGTTCAGTGTGCTCAGGAATCTGCTTAGACGAACCTACGCCACCCCCTGCACATGCACACTGGGAAGTGAAGGGTGGGATGGGAAAGGGTACAAGAAAACCCTTAAGAAAAGACTTAGCTTTAAACATATGAGTTGTCCCACTGGAATTGTGTGAATAAAGTTAACCATAAGTGTCTTGAGGAGTGGGGTCCTAAAATAATATAGTGGAGTTCCAAATGTAAAACAGTCAAGGTTTATTTGCACTGAAATTCTTTCATGTGCTATTTCCCTCCATACACACACATTAAAATATTATAAATGTTATTGTTAGGAAAAATTTTGCTATAAACATTACTGACTATAATGAATGGCATAAAACTGGGACAGGTCAGCAGTGTAAATAATCAGAGTCTTTCTATTTACCCATTTGTAATAATTAGGAGATCATGTAACTCATGAAATCATAATTATCCAACATTTCATCATTTGTTTTTTACCTGAAAAATTTGAGGGGGAATGTTTTTCTTTGCACACTCACATCTGTGGATGATCCTTTCTTCTTTAGCTGGTGAAAATTGAGGTCCTAATTCCAAGCTTATCATCCACCTTATCCTTATCAGGTGATGGGTTTCATGTACTGGAAAAGTTGCTGTTCTTGAAGAAACAAGGGGTTTGCATGCACCCTGTAAAGGAATTTTTTTGGGGGGTTTGCCTGATGAAAAATATAGCTCTGCCTGAAGTCAAAGTTTTGTTTTATACAGGATTGCAAGACAGAAAAATTTGGCCCTGTTCCAAACTGGAGCAAACCCCAAAATAGTGGAGTTGCTGCTGAAGGAAAACTCCACTACTTGTTTAAAACACCTTTATTTTATTTTGTGCAGCTATAATGTTAAATAAGACAAATGGGAAGAAAATAAAGTGAAAGGCTGTTGAAAATTAAAAATCTGTTTGAATCCCAAAATTTCAAAGCAATATTTCAATATGAAATTATTTTTTAAGATTTTCTGAATAAAAATGACATTTCAAAGCATTTCAAATTTTAAAACCCTGCATATTTCAAAAGAAAAATTTCCTCAAAGTGTCTTAAACCATCTTAAAAAATCAACATAAGATTAAGTGTTTCTTCATAAGAAAGTTAGAATGTTAGGGTTTTTCCTTTCTTTTTTAATTATTTCCTTTTAAACACACAGAAGTGCAATATCCCCACTTGTTGTTCTAGTGATTCTGGATGTAATGCCCCATACGACTAAAAATAATTGATTTACCCCTTGAAACTTTATAGTCACTGTCAGAATGAATTTTGCCATTCAGAAAACTTCATGCCTCGACAGCGGCACCAACAATCAAAGATTCGGCACAAACTTCAGCAGGGGGAAAGGTGCATTATAAGAACAACTTTACTGGTAGCTTCTCCTAATGCATAAGCAGAACCTAAAGTAATTCGTAACAACTGAGTGAAGTTTAGTTTCCAAGAAAATAGAAAGTCTTCAGCAAGTTTACAGTTGAGTAGAAAGTGAGACACAACACATTTTTATTTCGGGGCACTGCATGAGTACATCTCCAAACTGAAGTCCTAATTAATGTATGAACCAAACATTGCAGCAAGTAAAAGAGAAGAAGCCATCTCACTTCAAGTTACTATATATACACACACATATACAAAATGGAACTGTTCTCCTTTGATTTTTTGTTGTTATTGTTTTGGTTTGTTGGCTTTGGGGTTTTTTTATTGCTATATTTGATCTTGCTTTTATTTGAAAAATCATTTTTCCCCATGTACTTGGCTTCAATGCTTGGCATATGTTTCTTATGCACATATCATATAACATGTAGGCCTGGACACCATCATTGGTCTAGACAATACCACTGGGCAAACTTTGCAGTCATATGACAAAAAGAAACTTTTTAATGTCATAAAGTATTAGAACTAATACAGATGTATTGATGTATTCTGAGCTGATGGGTAATCAGCATTCAAAACTGACAAATCTAACCAGGTATGAAAATAAACATGTGCTCAGCTAGAGACATTTTGGAAAGAACAGTTGTCAAAGAATGGACATACAACACTTTCTCAAATTTTGCCTTCTTTATACTGGATGTACAAAAATAAAGGTACCCCAAAAAAATTTTTTTTTAAATATTTAATTTTAGATTTATTAAACCTGAAAGTTACAGACGCAGTTTCTGCAAGCTCAGCATGCTCAATATGTAACTTTGAGTACCTTTAACAAGACAAGACTGATTTTCCTATTGGGAAGATTAATTTCTCATTGCTGTTGTTGTATAAGTACAGGCCTGTTTTCCTTTGTAATAAATAAAGCTGAAGTCAACACATGTAACCACCGGTATAATACGTGCATGTTGTGAAACTTGCCTTGACTCAAACCTGTTTAATGGTTTTCCACTGAAAATTCAACATCTGCCAACACCACACAAATCTTGATAACTGATGTCATCATGAACCCATTAAGCCTTGGTTTTTAGCATGTTAGGAAAACAAAGGGTTTATGGAAGACTGCTAACAGAGGGCTAAATCCTGGAGCCCTTATTCAACAGTAGGAATTGTTCCTTAAGTAAGGTGTGAGTAAGAACATCTTAAACCTGGCAAAATGTAAGCAAGCTCTTGTTCCACATTAAATTTAATTAGCCAAGTCATTCATGAAAATGACACCATAAGATATGAAACCTGTCACTGCAAATCACCTGTGTTTGTGCCTTTCGTCACTGAGGCTGGTTTGGGAATGCATGTCCTGCCACACCAGCTACTGGCTTTGATGTGTCACAGCTGTGATACCGCAGCAAGGAAAAGCCATTTAAATGGAGGGGGGGAGCTCTGGAGGAGTCAGGCATTTCTCCCTAAGGATCTGAAACTTCTCAGCAGCGGCTATCCAGAGATACATATTGAATAAAAAGGTCCTCATACTAAAATCTCATAACATGCCTGCAGGATCCCTGTAGCTGTAGCCGGGGGAAAAACTGTGTAGTGTTGAAACAGTAAGGAGCATCCATCCAGATAAAGGAGGAATCCCATGTTATCTCTAACATCCATACACCTGCAAAACTGATAATGCCTATCCAGCAGTTTGTTTCCTGGGCACAGAAGCGGTTAATCAAAGTTACAGCATAAGACCTGTGGGGGAGGGAAAGTCATTTAATTAATGTGCCAGATATCCTTGCCAAAGCTTTTGCCAAGATTAGGTTCAGATTGTAAAGAAATCTCCAAGAAAAGGATAATTCTCAACACCTGCGGGCACTTTTATTAGCTGCTTGCACAGAATAGAAAACCTTATGTTAAAGCATTTGTCTCCGCTCTACCAAACTGACCTCACATGCTTTTATCTGGCCATAACCATAAGCAGATTTTGAAGCAGGCTGCAGAAGAGATTGCTAATGGGCAAGTGCTCTGTGGCAAATCCACTTGAATAAAGTAACCTGCGGATGGAAGCAATCATATAAAGCTGTTCAAAAAGGACGCCATCAAACTTCACTGTCAAGGGTAGATTCAGGTGCACAGAGGAGGAAGAAAGCGAGAGAGATCTCTAGTAACTGTAACACATCCAGAAGAGGCATCCACCTAATGCAGCGTTCTGCTAGATCCAGGGCCAGGCCACCAGGGCAGAACCTTGGCTTTGTTAAGGGGAATAGCAAAATTCCCAGCGAACCTCTAAATTTTTTCCCCTGAAAAAAACTTCAGCGGTGTTTTGGGGCTGGGTTTGGGGGTTTTGTTTGTTGTTTTTCAGGGGGTTTTGTGGGGTTTTTTTTCCAGAGGCAGTTGACTCTACAACACTCTGCAGAACGAGGTTCAAAAGTTGAATGCAGAGCCACAATGCTTTTAAGGAAACAAAACCTTCGTAAACACCTGATGCGTTTAGAAACAGATCACAACAAATCTAGGAAATTATTATGTTTTGGTACTGCATAAGGTAAGTCCTCATTAAAACGAATTAAAGTGAATTTAAGGTTTGTTTATCAGTATTTTGTTGTGGAAGAAATCGTTTGCATCTGAAATGAACAGTTACAACTGTCTAGCGGAGACTTGTGGAATTGTTACTCACCCTTGATCCAACAACACGCACTTCCAGCACATATAAACAGATAGACACATGGATAGACACGTGCAACCCAATTTCTGCAACCATTTGTGGCAGTGAAACATGCATTCTCAAATGTTCATCTTTCCATGCACTTTAAACAGTGTCTTTTTAGTCTGTTTTATTAATTTAAATTATATTTTTCTAGTGTTCAAAATGTCCCTGCTTTTTTTTCTCACTAGAACGACCGCAAAAGGGCTCTGATTTCCATTCTTCTAGTGCTAATGAAATAAAAATACTACTAATTAGAAAAATACCAACATCTGTGACTTTGGAAAATATAGTAAAAATCTTTAGATTTTTCAAATCGTCTTGAAACGTTGCCCTGAGTTTTGGTGGTGCTGCTTTTCTGGTTGCATGCTCTTGTTCCTGTCTCTGCTGCACCAGAATCCTTTTAAATAAAATGTTAATGAAATGACAACTCACAGTAATTTCAGGTCAGATTCTTCCCTCTTCAGTCATGCTAGCTAGTACCTCAGTCTGCAAGAGCCTCAGTCAGTCACCTAAATGAGTGATGACGATAATGAATAAATGACCACGAACATCAGGAAAGCTGCAATGAATCTAAACCTTAACTCATCTGTCCTTCCATTTTTCCCTGTAAACATCACAAAAACAGTGAATCACCCTCACTATTGATTACCCTTTACATCAGGTAGGGTAATTTATGGCACTTACCACTTACGACACTGGCAGCGTTGCATGCTATAAAATGCTGCATGAGGTAAAGGAAAGCAGAGCTGCGGTAGAGCCCTGCCACTTGCAGTCATTTGCAGAGGAATTGCAGAATCAGATCCTGATGGTGTGACTCTCAAATTCAGAACGCAAGGCCCTCCCGCAGCCTCTGAGAATATCGCAACCCATCCAATAGCTCACGCACCAAAGCAACTCCTGAGCAAATGTATCAGTTCAGAGCTGACGTCGCTTCTTAACTTTCAGAAAACTGAATATAGTCTTAACTCACTTTATACACCATAAATCTATAACCACGATTAGCTTTTACAAAGCAGATTATTAAAAAAAAAGGAAATGTGTTAGAGTACAGCTAAAGGTATTCATGGTTGCCCAGGAAGCTAAAACTGCTGTCAGGACTTCTACACTGTACTTCCCAATTCTATGTGTCATGAGAAAAAGAGCAATCCAGCTCTTTCTGGTTTATTGGTTCTCTCACACTCCAAATTCAAGGCGATGGCCTTCTCCTGCTATTGTTACGACTTATAATAATTTTACGCCTATCCCTAGGAAACTACTTTGAAAATACTTCCAAGTATATATTGAAGAGCCATCTTTTAAAAGACCGAACTTGACATTTAACTCACCGTATTTCCGTACAGTAAAGATCGCTGCCAGCTGTGCAGATATCCTCAGTAGCATTGCTGCTACAGGTTTATCTGGATAAGACCTAACTATTCAACTTGCTATGAATAATGGAATAAGAAATGATGCAGACTTCTGTGAAATGTAACACACTTTTGTGTTCTGCGGAATTTGCTCAGGCCCCAGCCCTACACAGTACATACATCTGAGTTTTACACCTGACTAGTTTCACCAGTTGAGAGAGGGCTACTCATGCGTATCATGTTAAATGTGAAAATAAGTGCCTGCAGGATCGTAAGGAGCAACACAGGCACCGAAAGGACAGCATAATCTTGATGGGCAAATAACAAACATATTCCTCCATTAAAAAAAACCCAGAAGTGAACCTACCATAATAGCTTCATCGATGCAAATTTGACAAACACAGCACCATGGTGGCTGACTGCAATTTTTCCAATATAACCCTGACCTGTAGCTCATTAACCTACCACTAAAACAGTATTCACCTCATGTTCAGTCCTTCAAAGCACTCAAAGGAAAAAGGAACTGGAATGAATTTTTATCCCCCTCCCCTGGAAAAAGGGCAAGGCATGCCATATTTGTAAAATTTCATAAACACTAGAAAAAGACTATTAAAAAAAATCTCTGACCTATTGAATGTAGTCATACAGCACTCAGAATGGCTTTCCTGATTTTTCTGTCCACATTAATGTCATTAGACTGTAACTCTTCTTTGATATTGCATTGCTCTCACATAAAAATAAAGAAACCCTCCTGTAACACCAAAATTGCGAAGGTCCAAGACCAATGATAAAACCGCTTCTTCTTTATTTCCCTGGGTACTTGCCACCTGCCCCGTGGCTAACACTGTACTCCATAACACTTCTGGGTATTTCTGCAAAACCCACAATGCCACCAAAATGACTTCTAAATCTTTTCCGAGAACCTGAGTCCATGAACGGCTGTTAGTTTAGAAGGTATTAATAGGAGCCATTTGACCAAATACTAACACTGTTTTCTCTTTCATGGGATCGTGCAGAATTTAAGACAACCTAAAACTGAGCCCACGGTTGTTGGTTTTGCATGGGTTTATCAGTCTGTCTAATTGAAGACAGGTCCATAAATAAAACATTGTGTCTTTTTTTTTTTTCCTCTTACTATCCTCTTTAGGGTCAGATTAGATCACACAAAGGCCATAGTATGTGAAAAGTTGTGAAGCATTAGATTAGATCCTTTTAATGGGAATAAAATCTGTACTTCCCAAATTCCTTCAGGAAACTCAGATGGGTGGCTGACTTGGAAATTTCCAAACAACTTGCTGAAGAACTTCACTCCGGCTTCCCCAAACAAGTATAAGCTGTCATTTGTTGAAGAATTTGAGAGTGACTTCCTTCCTTTAGTTTTTGTATAAACCTCCTAACTAAAGCACTGCAACTTCTAGATAAAGGAGCATAGGTCCTTGCAACCTTGGAAACAAAAGACTATTTTTACTTTCTCTGAAAAAATGCAGGTTTTTCTACCTTGACTCCCCATATCTCATTATTTACTTTTATTTTAAGGTCACTGAATTTTCAGATTGCCCCTTGACAGTAGCAAAAGTCACCCGTAAGTTACCAACACACCCAGACTAACCAACCTTTCCCCTTCTCTGAAAACTGTCTGGTAAGTACATCACCACTAAACTCAGAGATTCCTAGCCTCCTAGCCTCAGTGTTTTCTGTTTCTATTTCAGACCAGAGAAGACCCCATATGCCTGAAAGCCTACCTGGTTTCTTCCACCCTTATTAGCTGATGTAACGAAGGAAGATAGGACTTCCTACAGTCCTGGGCAGTCCTCTGCAAGTCATCCTGGAGACTGGAAAGACTGTGGAGCTTTCTGGGAAGAATCTTTCTTTTGGTTTTATTTCTGCACTCCAAGCCATGTAATTAATACTGCACAAGCACAGATGTGCATAACCCTTACAAGTGACTATTTTTCAGACTAGATGCCAAAAATGCAACCTATTGTGATTTGTGTTTTTAAGCTGCGCAGCAGAGGCTTGCCCAGCACGGTGTCCGCAGTCTAGAGGCAAACTCCGGTGCTTATACAGGCGAATTACAGGTCTGGATGAACGGCAAGAGCAAGCTCTTCATTCCTGCAGGATTTTCTCTACTGCCAGGTCGGGTTCTATAAAATATGACCTTCAAATGGAGGGCGGGCCTAATCCCATTCCGAATTACGTGTGCCTAATGTCAAAGCTTTATGCTTTGGTGCTACCCACGCTGAGACAGATGCCGTGCGTTGCTCACTATTCCTCCTCTTCCCACACATTTATCACCGAGATACAGTTCTACGGAATTGCAATCGGAAGCGGTAGTTTGAGAGACAGTAAAGCGTAGTCATGCAGACATGAAACCAGTATAATTTCTTTGTGTCTTTCCTATTCTTGGAAATGTTGGTTTATAATGGGTTAAAAGTCTGCTGCTAAGCACTGGCCATTTTAAGGTGTATTCTTCTCCCCTGCTGATTTGCCCTCTGACCTTCTGGGGGCCAGGACGGCTGCAGACTTCATTTTTACT
This sequence comes from Egretta garzetta, assembly GCF_000687185.1. Taxonomy (NCBI): domain Eukaryota; kingdom Metazoa; phylum Chordata; class Aves; order Pelecaniformes; family Ardeidae; genus Egretta; species Egretta garzetta. Next base: position 2,831,011 of record NW_009259976.1, read on the forward strand.
CTATTTCCTGGTCTCTCTCCTGGCTGTGCACTCAATGTTTCCACAGTAGATTAATGACAGCTAATAATATCTGATATATCTGGACATTGCCACATAATGAGTTGCAGTCCCACTGGGTGCCCGAAGTGTCACTACTAACAAATTCACCAGAGCTGCACATAATTAGCATGTAAAGGGAGTGATCATGCAGTAAATCTGGAGGGGAAGATGAATAGCCCACGAGGAAAAAATATAAGGAAAAACACTGTTCTTAACACTCATTGGTAAATGTATGTTTCTTGCCATGAATATTTTCATGATAACAAACTGTGGACAGGTTACCTTTACAGTAACATTATTCCTTCCACGGCTGATGGGCAGAATTTCATTATGCCACTGCTAATGTTACAATATTTCTGCAAAATGTCACCATATGTAAATTAGAAGAGGTTAGGGTTTCCGTCTTAGTTTTCTTTCAAGATGCACTGTCCCTTTCTGCTAGGGCCTAATTCTCCCTTCTACAAATTTACACACACCCTAACATTGACCCAACCCTCGCAAAATAGAATTGGCACTGGAGGATCTTTCTTCGGAAATAGCCAAATAAGAATGAAGAAACTCAACACATGACAGAGAGCAAAGATACAAGAGGAGAAATTAGCTTAGTCAATAAAGTTTAATCCAAAGTATAATCTTTCCAGACACATCAGAAAATATCGAATAAAAGAAAAATTGGATGCATGGACAGTGTGAGTCACCTGATGTGATCTGAACACAGGTCGCTACCTTGACTGCCCATCACATGCTAAGTGCTGCCTGCAGTCTGGCTACGTGCAGGCAAAGAGGCTTTCCCAGGAGGAGGAGGTTGACAAGGAGCAGATGAATTGTCCTGATGGGCTGTATTCAGCCTGAAGAGCCCTAAACAGGAACAGCTCTAGTTTAAGTCATTCACTCCTCCTCGTTGGAAACCATTGCTCACCGATGCTAAAGACCTAGTTTTGAGTTGAGGTTGTGTCATTTGCAGGCCTTTTGCTTGCATGACAACCGGGTGGGAACACCACTTGCATTTATATAATTCCAGCTCTGAGGTTTATTTGGGCAATTGGCCAAACCATGGTGAATTCAAGGTGCAAGGGTTTTTTAAAATTGTTATTATTTTGCTGAACAGAGGCCTTTTGCCCTAAAGGCTTCAGCCTTTAAATCATTCTTGTTCATAAGGCACTTCTGTCATTTGAGGGAAAAAAGTTAACAAGGAAGCCTCACTTCAAAAAACAAATGCAAACAACCCAAATCCCAACAAACAAATAAACAATTCTGTCTATAACATGTACATTTTTCCATGATAAATAATTATTTAGAGATGTGAAAAATTCATAAGGGCTTACTCTAATCACATTCTGCAGAGAGCGCTTGGCCAGGAGAGCCTTGTGATGCTCAGACTGAGCAAGCACAAGCTGACTCAGAACCAATTTTATATCAAAGGGAGAAATTGCACAGAGCTCAGGTACTGGCCCCTGCTTGTGATGCTGATGAGCCTTACCAATACACCTCAGCGCTTTTAGGAGTGTGAACTGCTACTCAGCAGTGCTGGGAAGCACCCTGGAAATAGCAGTAGCTGTTCTTCTCCACTACAGTATTCCTGTTTCTGCCATTAGCTACGTGCTCATGGGCCCCTCAGGTCAGTTCATAAGCTCTACATAAGTTTCTACATTCACAACTCATACTGAATTTCATACCGGCTCGTGTTCTGTTGGAGAATCAACTTTTGGAGTCATGTGACTTTAGCTTTTATCCTTTTTTTTAATAAGAAAGTTTCCAAACTGGATATTTCACAGAAAAGTAAAAAGTATAAACCCTCGAGGCTTAAAAAGAGCACAGTTAATTAAGAAGCAAAAATTTATTTTAAAAATCCCACAAATTTTGAACCACTTTAATTTTGAATTCCTTCCTCTACTACCTTCTCTCTGCAATCCATATGTAACTCTCAGCACAGTTATTCACTTCAAGATTCACCTTCCCACATAATTTCCTTGTATACAAAAAACCCCAAATAATAATAAAAAAGAAAAGCAACCCAAAACCAAGAGGGCTTGCGTTGCTTACATTGTTTATCTTGTTTTTAATGAAACAACGAAGCTCACAGACTATCCAGCTCCCACAGGGGCCTTTTTTTATGCAATCTTAACGATAATTAACTGACAGTGATTGATGGCCAGTACTGAGGTAATAGAAGACACAACTGCACCATTCTATCCAATTCACTTTTCTATATTTTTATGACTCCTTGTTTATTTCTGAATAACATCAAATGAATTATTTGTCCAATCTGAATTTCACATTTAAAGTTCATCTGAAACACATTTGCCCAACTGTTCTGTCACCTTGCTGACTAGGGTTTCATATCCTCAAATTTCATTCTGTGTCAAGTTTAGGGAAGGCAACTACTTTTGCATTAGAAATACAAGAAAACACTCATACATTTCCATATGTTTTGTAGGTAAAAGTATTTCTACTGGAAAGTGGGCCCCGGCACACTGAGGCCATGCAGAATTTTTGAATATGTCCACATGGAATTTTGTTGAAGGGAGCATGAATCTTTTTTAGCTTAATTTCAAAATATTGTTGTTAGCACTGTAGACATCTCTAGGGGTATTTTATATGCACTGAGCTGTTTTATTACAAAATCACCTTTGCTGAAAAACTCCCAGAGTCTCACATCCAACTTTGCTCTTGTTAAATCTCACAGCATCTCATACATTGCCTAGAATGACTACATTTTATGCTTTATTCTTCAAATCTACTGTTTTAAATAATTGTTTCTATTACACTGCTTGTGTCAGCCTCAAAATTTTGTATATATATCAACTGGTTTAAAAGCTTTTTGAAGAGGTCTATTGCTTTACCAGGAAATTTGAAATATCTATGTTACACAGAAAACCTCATGTTTTAAATTTCTTCATCTGACAGGTGAATTCTCTCTAGTATTTTATCACTTGATACATTTAAATGATATTATTTTAACTGCTTTTCTGAAAGACTCTTTCTTTCTTTTATTGGTTAAAAGAAAAATAAGTTCTTTTAGACATGCAGCGTTTCCTTTACAGCTTCGTTGCCCTTTCAGTGTGTCATTACATATAACAAAATGTACACACAATGCATCCCTTGGGAGTTGAAGCTTATCACGGTGCAGTACTTTCAAAGTGAGTGTTTTATACCATTTGGCACCCCGAGGACATGTGAGGTGACACCACTGATCTCTCAGGAGAGACATCACTGATTTCTTACAGGTCTTGCTGATGAAGAAATTAGTCAATAATTATATTTTGTAAATTCTAGAAGCCTTTTATCTCTCCCCCACACACCCCCCACCCCGTAAGACAGAGGTTGTGGTAAAACTACATCTGCTTGGGCCTCAAGGCATGTTCAGTTTTTGCCTACCTCTATGCCCTGCTTGATGAGAGTAACAAATCAAGTTCAAGCATCCTGTACTGAAGGATCCTTCACCAAGTCAGATGCTGCTAAGCCGTGACTATTAGGTAAGACTTCCATGGAGGTCTATCAACAAGTCTCAATCATCTGTACAGGTTATTGCTCAGGGACGAGGGATGCCTCTTTCCACACAGGGGCTGCCTGCTGTCACTGAAGCATCCTTTTCCAACACAATCAGCGATCATTTGACACACAGGGGACTTCCAGGATTATGGCCAATAAACCTTCCCCACTATGAGAAGAACAACTAGTGGCCAGGAATCATGTATTTTCTAGCATTAGAGGAGATAGGCAACACATAAATACCGTCTGTCTTAAATGATTTTTGAGGAATGCTTTCCTTAAGAATAGGCTGGGAAATGTTGGTCTGTGCATAAGAAAACATACCCTTGCCTCACGCAGAAATGACACGGTCCTGCTGCTTCACAGACAACTACAAATGGAAAAAAACAATTGCAAAAAAACCAAAGGTGATTTTTTTTTCTTCAGCTGAAGGAACAAAGCAGCAACAACAAATGATTTTGTGTCAAAAGACAACTTCCAAGGGACCTGAAATTAAACACTTCCTTCTCACATTCTGTGAGCAAAGCAAAGGACACGATGCGCTGAGGCTGCGACACAGGAGCTGGGAGAGGCATTTTTACCCCTCACCCTATTGACTGGCACTAGATACACACTCATCTTCCTCCTGAATCAAGTTGAACCAAATTCTCCTGCCCTCCTCAGAAAAGGATCCTGGCCACCAGGTAATCACATATTTCCATCTCTGTGTATGAGGTCAGGGGAAGGGAGGCCCTTCTTAATTTCTCCTATGGAAGCGCTGCCACATATTGCCATGGAGATCACAGTAGCTACCCAGCTGGAGGCCTGCCTTGCCACTGGGCCAAATTCAGCTTTTTTTATAGAATGAGAAGCAGCACTATTAGGAGAGGGTGAGGGACTCCACACCGCTTCCCACAATTCGAACTATTATAGCAATTCTGACATTCTCTGGGCAAATAGGTGACATAACTTCAAAACCCATCAGGTAAAGGTAAGGAAGGGAACAGAGCTCTTCCAAGTCCTAACCTCTGTGATGCTAGAAAAGATGAGAGGCCAGGGCAGCTTCATCCCCCACGTTACAAGAGTTTAGTCTATTTCTTTCATCAGAGAAAATCACTCATGAACACGTGTTACTCATGAAGGTAACACAAATCAGTGCTTTTCAGCAGGCTTGCTTCTAATTTTATGTACAGCCATCTATCATATCTGAGTAAGTAACATCAGGAAGATATAGTAATGAAAACAATCATCTGATTATAAATCATCTTGGAACTGAAACAGGTATCTTCACAACAAGCAGGAATTACGCCTTGCATCCAGGACTTACCAGGATAATGATATTTTTATATTCTATGGTACTTGCTGTGCACCGAATAATGTCTGAGATCATTTAAGACTTAATGCCACAGAGTAAAAGACATCCTTAATTTTATGCTGGTGGCCTGTTATAAAACAAAATAACAGCTAGACAGATCTTCCAGATCTCCTGAGCTGAGCTATTGCTCGGTCTCAGCAAGGCACAGGTACATATTTGTGAACTTTCCCTGCCCATGGAACCACCTTCATATTTTGATACTTTTACTGCTTCTAGTGGAGTCAGCTGCCAAAGTGCTTCTTAGCTGGAGACTGGATTTACAAACGACTTGGATCAAAATGGCTTCAGTGGGTTTCAGGACAGAATCTGATTTACCTATGCAAGTAGTCGGAGAGAGCATCCTATACAGCAGAATCATGGCTGCTCTCTTTACTGTCTAAATCAAACTTTCATTTTTCTGTTCAACTCTCAGGTCCACAGAGGGAGGAAAGATGAAAGATAAGGGACTTAATCTCATTGTGTCTTGTACGCTGTTAATTTAGAGGAATACATCTGAAAGTAGCAGCAGGCACCTAAATACCCTGGAAGCAACAGAATCTGCATGCACTGAAGAATTATGTGAAAGGGTAGCAGGAAATTATATATTCTAGTCCCTAGTGTTAGACCTCAGCATCTGAAGATTTGGACCAGGCCTGTGCTTCTAGCTCCCATGGCACGTGCCTGCCATGCAGTCAATGGAAATCCAGCCTGCCAGCTAGGGATAAGCTGGTGGAGAGCAAGAACTCTGCCTCTGTTGTGACCCCAGTTTGATTTGAAGAGCTGAGACCTTACCGATGAAAAATGGAAGAGACCTTCCTTCAGCCGCACGTAATTGAGACAAACCAGAAAACTGAACAACACACAAACCCGTGTCACTTTCCCTGGAAAGTTTCTTTTTAAAACAGAAGTATTTAGCTAAAAACATTTTCTCCTCTTCAAAGTTTAGATACGCCTGGAAGAGAGCTCTACTTGAAGCAGGATGCTCGCAGGATCATACGAATGTCTGCTCCGGTTAAGTTTATTTCTGGGGAAAGGGCTACTTCCCTTTGCCCCATTGAGTTTCAGGCAAGGTTTTCTAATGCAGTTTGAAAGCTGTTATCAGGCAAGCAACCAGCCTCTTTCCAGAGTGGACAAATTAACCTATTAAAAGCTCCACTAGTGTCATGACTCCGTATACCCAATTCCATTCTTACTGGGCATACTGCTTGCCAAAATAATATTTAGTTAGGTCCAGATGCTCAGGCTTCCCTGTTGTTGTACCCATTTGTACAGGCACCCATTAATTTTGAGCCAATGTTACTTTGCCAACACCTTACGTAGGGGAACAGGAAGGATCGAAAACAGCCTCTACTAAACTTGGTGATTCATCTAAACAAGTTTTTGTTTCAGCAAAGCAAAATTTGTACCAGTCTGCATCCCAATTACCTCAGACAAATCTGCCATGATTCGTAATTACATTATTATTTTAAATTAATCCATCCGTGAATTACAGTTGTCTTTTGTTTATTCACTTGTTTAGACTGGTCTAAAAAAATGAGCAAAGCTTTCAGCCATTTATAATAACAGCAAAATGACTAAAAAGGCCTACTTTTTTTTAGTTTGCATTAATGAGTTCATCCCAAAATATATATGCAATAATATAGGAAATTAAGTTATAAATGTAGGGATGTGCTCCGAGTCACCATGAAAATCTGCATGCAAATGCATAATAATCACAAATCTACATTATTACAATATTAAAAAATACCTACAATTAAATTATCATGTGGAAATAATCATAATGTTATTGGAAACTCAATTATTGTGGCAACCCTTGTCGGGGAATTAGCAGGCTATGGCAAAGGCAAGTCAGACCTGAATTCATCAAATATATATTATCACAATATTACATGTTCACTTCGATTCCATGCAAAGACAAACATCCTCACTCACTAGTATCTGCTCAATGCATTTGTATTATTCATGAACAACTCTGTGATCTATTATACATACAAAACTGATTGTACGCTGCTTGCCGGAGGCTACAATGCAGAGACACAGAATTAATTTTATTATATACACATGCATGATAATTGTGTAGAATTCGGTCAAATATCAAACTCTGCTCCTGTGCTCCATTATTTTACTTTCCAAAAAGAGGTCTAAGGTCAGCAGCAATTTCTCTTTGGCGACAGTGAAACTCTTTGTCATTTAGAGTAGAAAGTTCCTGGGTACTAATGAGCCTGGAGCTGTGATGAATGGTCACACATTCCCTTTCCTTTCCAACCCCCACCCATCAAAGGGAAAATGTAACTTTTATGGAGATCCTCAAGAATTCCTTGCCTCTCATGCACACAGAAGTCACTTTGGGCTGTGGACTTAGAGACTTGATTTGTCAGGGATGGAGGCAACCTTTCTGTTTGTTTTGGAGACTCGGCTACAATTGTGTGAGATGATGATCAATACAATTAAGAAATTTGTTTGCAGCTGTAGTTTTATTCCCGTAGGAACTGCTGCTATTTTCAAGACATTTAAGTAAACCCTCCAGAAGTGTTTTCACAGGGCCATCTTCCCTGCTACAAGTTTTCATTAAAAACAAACAAGTACCTCCCCCTTTCTCCAGTAGCTCAGGAGACTGATAGGAAGGCCTTTTTCCTCTTCTGCCAAATCTTCCAAACATTTTGCCAGAAAGACAAAGATTAGTACCATCCAAGACATTTGTAATTGTTTGAAGACACAGGGAGACAGAAATACATAAAACTTGAGAAGGGACTTGAACAAGGCACACCACCTCGAAGTCCTGGTCTGGATTCAAATGTCATTGAGAGTCAGCAGGACACTCGACTTCAATGTGCTTCAGTTTAAGTAAAAGCCAGGTCTATGGGAGTAAGTGATATGTGCAAATTTTGGCAACATTAATACTGTCACTCAGCTTCAGAGACGGGTATCAACTCTCACGTACTGCAGTTACACAAACACCTCTTAGCATGCATCTAGCCCCATGATCCAAAAGAGTTTTGGGAATGAGAAAAAGAAAAAGGTCATATTTAACTGAGAAAAAAAATGTCCAGTGTACTGTTCTCCACGCTGCATTAAAAAAATCAAATCCTGAAACATCTTTCCTTGTAGTTCCATTCACTCCACTCTCCATCCACTATCCAGGCTTTTGGCTATCATGCTTATCTGAACCTCTGAGCTTTCAGACATTTACTCCTTGCCTGGTGCATTCAGAGTAGGGTCCCTTTCAAGCATATCCCAAACCCACTCTTGCATCACTGCACTGCTTTCAACAGTCATAAGCGAAAGGTGCACTCCAATGCATTTATATTCTAGATTCAGAACATTTCTAGAAATAAACTGTAATAAGGATTCTAAAGGGTTTCTCTAAGTCTACTCAGAAGCCAGAGGAGATTTAAACCTCACCTTTAAATCTATCTTTTGTAGGCTTATGTCATGCCCAGAGTTCATAATTTTCATAGCTCTGAGAACAATGCAGGATGATCCACATTTAGTAGTGCATGGCTCGCAAGTTTACCACAATATCGCAAATTTACTGTGAACTGGTAAAACCACCACTGTCCTGATTAAGAAATGTAATAGGCACACAAGAAAAATCTCAGGAAGGAGGAAGCGGATGAATCCCCCAGATAATGTGCGGCTCCATCACTAGAGGTAACAAGTGAACTCGTTAAGCTGGGCTGTTTATCTTGGCTGACTCATAGCCATCAACAACAGAAACAGCCAAAAACACAGCTCTGACAAGTCTCTGGGGCCACAGTTTAGCTAACTGAAATGCTGGAGGTGGAAAAGCCTTGCATTAAAGAAGATCTCAGTAATGCATTTTGTCACTTAGTTGTTTATATGTCCATTCTGTTCTACCTATAGGTAGGCACAAGCTACACCTTTTCTAGTGATAGCAATGACTCCAAAGGAGCTGGCACCTTTTAAATATCCCATGATGGGAATGAGAAAAAGAAAAAGGTCATATTTAACTGAGAAAAAAAAAACGTCCAGTGTACCGTTCTCCACGCTGCATTAAAAAAAATCAAATCCTGAAACATCTTTCCTTGTAGTTCCATTCACTCCACTCTCCATCCACTATCCAGGCTTTTGGCTATCATGCTTATCTGAACCTCTGAGCTTTCAGACATTTACTCCTTGCCTGGTGCATTCAGAGTAGGGTCCCTTTCAAGCATATCCCAAACCCACTCTTGCATCACTGCACTGCTTTCAACAGTCATAAGCGAAAGGTGCACTCCAATGCATTTATATTCTAGATTCAGAACATTTCTAGAAATAAACTGTAATAAGGATTCTAAAGGGTTTCTCTAAGTCTACTCAGAAGCCAGAGGAGATTTAAACCTCACCTTTAAATCTATCTTTTGTAGGCTTATGTCATGCCCAGAGTTCATAATTTTCATAGCTCTGAGAACAATGCAGGATGATCCACATTTAGTAGTGCATGGCTCGCAAGTTTACCACAATATCGCAGATTTACTGTGAACTGGTAAAACCACCACCGTCCTGATTAAGGAATGTAATAGGCACACAAGAAAAATCTCAGGAAGGAGGAAGCGGATGAATCCCCCAGATAATGTGCGGCTCCATCACTAGAGGTAACAAGTGAACTCGTTAAGCTGGGCTGTTTATCTTGGCTGACTCATAGCCACCAACAACAGAAACAGCCAAAAACACAGCTCTGACAAGTCTCTGGGGCCACAGTTTAGCTAACTGAAATGCTGGAGGTGGAAAAGCCTTGCATTAAAGAAGATCTCAGTAATGCATTTTGTCACTTAGTTGTTTATATGTCCATTCTGTTCTACCTATAGGTAGGCACAAGCTACACCTTTTCTAGTGATAGCAATGACTCCAAAGGAGCTGGCACCTTTTAAATATCCCATGATTATTTTCTGCCATTTCAGGCTGGCTTGGCAATTAGGTGAGCAGCAGGACTTTAAGGCCCAGGCAGCATCTTTAACTTCAACCTTTGCTGTAAAAGTAGGTAACATAAGCAGTTGGGTTGCAGAGAAAATTTCTCCTGGAGATCATTAGCTTGACAGGCTCTGGCAGGCAGTAAGATAACGGGGAGAAAGGCCCCACCAGAACTACTTACTTCATCATCATTCTCCAAGACCTGCGAGTTCTTGGGTACAGATATGAAATTTCAGTAATTCAAGCTTGCACCTCTCGCTAGCACTAAACCCAGGCGGTTAGAGTTCAGATGAAAATACAGATTTTAGGAAATTTAGCTGAGCCTCATCCAAACTACCAAACCTCTTAACCACATGAGGAGATCCAACGATTTGAGAGGACACGCTGTTGTTGTTAAACCTGAGATCGTTGCTCTGTCTGGTATGCCCGAAATCACCTCCATGAGTTACCTGTGGCATTCTGGCGCTTTCCCACTGGCCTTCAACTGCTAACACACAGAAAAACCCACAAGAAGAAAATGTAGCTGTTAAGCCATGTTTTCCAAGCTTGTAAAATAAACTAATTTTAAAAAAAATCATGTAGCATTGAATTGGTTTGCCCAGCTCGTTATTAGTAGCCACACTAGAACCACCAGCTGAACAGCAAATTTTTGCAAGGACCAATGTTGTTTCTTCAGTTAACGTTTATTGTGTATGTATCCATCAAAGCACTACATGGAAAGAGGGGGCACACACAGAACAAGTCACGGCTTTGCTTTCTTGCCAGCTCATGGACAGCATTGCTCATGCACAGATCTTTTGGCATTTAAAATTCATAGTGCAGAAGCATCTACTGATCCTAATTAGGATCAAGAAATTTTATGAGGTGTTGTACAAAACAAAGATGGTCACAGTTCTGCCACAAAACGCTTGCACTTGGAGAGGCTGACAACTCAACTATTGCACCGTGTATTAGATGAGAAGTATTTTTTCATGTTATTCTAGTCACCCTTAAATGCAGATATGACACTACTGCTAGCTCTATGCGGTAATGGAGGGCATTCCACTTCTTGCAGCAAACTCAGGACAATACTTCAGCAGCTACCGAGGCAAAAGAGCTACTTTGTCTTATAAGTTCTTTTTTATATTTTTGTGCATATATTTTATTTCGATGGAAAATTCAATCACATAGTAGTATTAGTCAAGCTGAATCTAATTTAGAAGATAATTCTTTTTCAAACAAAAAAAGAAGTTGGCCAAAATTAACAAAAGTATACATTTTTACTGTCTTCCTAATAGGAACAATTTGACATTTGATTTCAAAATTCAGCAATATTTTTGAGAGATGTGTCCCGTCTCCAACACTTCTTTCCCCAAGAGAGACAACCAAATAGTGGTTTGCTTATGTTTAGTTTAACAGAACACTTGCTCTCACTCTTAACCAATGTCAAAAAGGCTTTTCTAGTTCATGAAGTACAGAAAAATCAGAGGGGAAAAAAAAAATCAAATCTTTGCATAGCCCTATTGGCCATGATCAACCTTCCTTCTTGGGATGCATATTAAGACAGAGCAGGTTACCTTTGAGGTGAGTTTAGTATTTAAGCATTCCTTGGGAAACCTGCATTACTGACAGAGAGCAGCTTTCCTAAGGCTGAGCAGAGAGCTGGATGGGATCAGAGCTCAGGAGCAATGTCTCCCAGTCACATGCCATCCCCAGCTCTCTTCTGCAGCCCACTAAAGGCCCCTGGCAAGCCGAATCCCCAAAATGAGGCAGTAGAGGATGCTTCTTCAAATATCTCCTTGATGCCAAGGATGTTTCTATGGTAATTCTGCATTCAAAGTTACAGGCTCGTGCTGCGTGAGAGGCTACACCAGGGCCCAAGGAGATGAATGAACCTATCTAAGGTTGTACATACCCAGGGGGCTTCCATAATTTTGGGTGCGCAGAAATACAAAGACGGAATAATGGCAATGTTGTGCTGCACTTCAGTTGTTGAATTACTTCAATACCTTGCTCACAGATGTGTGCATGTGAATCTAATCAACCAAACTCCTCGCAGACAGCAGAGATTATTTTGAGATATTATTCCTGCTTCTGCTACGGAAAAAGCAGCACCAGCATTTCATAACCTCTTGTATACAGGGATGTGCGTGTGTGCATGCATGCACAAACACACACACACACACACACCCCCCATACACACACAAAAAAAGCTGAGGATAAAAAGTTGCCTATAATATAGCACATTATTCTCAGAAAGATACGACTTCTAATAACGGACTTGCCTTTTCAAGCGGAAAAAACACACCAAAAACCTGTTTGATCATTCATCTACCAAAACGTTTACAACAAAAAAACAACAGGGGGAAAGGAAAGGTGGCACTATCAGAAATAAAAATCTGAAGAAAATGACATTTTTCCATATCACTTTAAATCCTAGAAAAGGAAGCTTTTCAGTATCTTTTCTTCTTGAACCATTTTTTGCTTCAGATCCTAAACCAGCACATTCAATGATTCAATTTGCTGTTCAATAACAGGGACTCGACGTTGTCTTTTAAATGCATACCAAAAAAGCTGCATCTTTTTGCTTTCATTTTCCCTGTATGTTTGTTGCATACCGACATCAAATTCCCTGCAGTCACCCTAACCCTGCAATTGGAGAAACGGTGCTCTAGGGTTTTCCACGTGTCTAATACACCTGGATAAAAAGTGCTAATTGTCACCAACTTCCATTAAATGACAGCAGTAAGGCACAAAATACGCTTGATTTGCAGACGCTAGTGCCACTGGGAGTTAGCAGCAGATTAATAATTGTGCAGACCTCGAACATTCCCCTGGCACTGCCCGTCTGGGTTTCCAATGTAACGCCAGATTATGAGGCCTTTGTTTTTAGCTTGCTTTCCTAAGGAAATAAGGCTTAGGCAGTTGCACTCTCCCCCTGTGCATGTGTTTGACTGTCCTACCTTCCCACAATCATTTCTGGTCAATCTGAACACATTTTATAGGAGGGTAGAGGTCACAAGCGTACTTAGCAGTTTTGTGAAAAAGAGGCAGCTAGGTAGATCTAATCAAGCTTGAGCTTAAGTGTTTCAAACATCCTGGCTTTCTAGATTCAGGAATTCTTGGGGACAGATGAACCCTAATTCTGCTCAAGTTTTAGTAGCGCTGAAAGTAGAGGGGAGACGTGCCGTATCACGTATCCAGCAGGCAGCAACTCTCGCATCTGACCGTCTTTACAGATCAGGTCTCAGACTAGGTTACCAGTTGTGGGTTGGGTTTGTTTTTTTTTTTCCTTTCTTTTTACAAACCTATATGCCAAAAATCCTATTTCAGCTTGAGGCTTTGAGTATGCATCGGGAGGCAGCTTCTTGCGCAGGTACAATCTTGCTCCAGTTTCCTCCAGATAAGTTCAGGGACCAAAGCTTTACCTTCCCCTTTCTCCTTGCTCTGCTGCTGCTGCTGTTTCCTCTCTGCTCTCGGCGCACGTGGGCACGTACTCCTGGATGTGAGGACACCGCCCCTATGGCATGCAAGCTTACTGACGGCTCCAGTGGCATTACAAAGCTCATTTCTGCGTGCAGCAACATGATTATGGCGAAGGTGAGGGCGAGGTTGAGCGAATGTGTTTCAACACTTCTTTCTTGGTATTTATTATAGTGCCGTAGCATCCCTGCAATCTGGCCTGCTGCTGCTCCAGCTGCTTATGCAAGCTCCTGATCGAGCGCAACAGCAGAAGCCGTCGGTACATAGCTAGCTGGAGCCGGTACTTCTCCTTTTCCTCCTTTTTCTTATTTTCTAAGGTCTCCACTACTTTAGTGGTCTTCGTCCAAATCACCCGGCCCAGACTACAAGGACCCATATCGCCCTTAGTGTTGCTCCCTGCCTGCGGCAAGTGGCAGCCCCCGGGGTCGCTCCCAGGCAGGACAATGACAGCCTGCGGGGGCTCGCTGGCCCTGCCAGGCACCCTTGGGACCTGGGACACCTCCAAACTCAGGTCACCATCGCAGCAGGGGCTTTCAGAGCATGGGGATGCAATATTCACAGGCTGCAGGTTACCGATAGCCGCTGGGTGTGACAAGCCGCCTAGTGATGCATTTATAGCTGTTGGATGATGCTCGGCCAAGCCAGAGGCTGCCCTCTGTGCCTGGCTACTGCTAACCATCTCTGGGTCAGCAAGGGCTTTTGCTTGGGCCACAGCTTTGCTGGAGAGGACAGACAGTCTTTCTGGCACTGCTGAGCTTCCCTTGTCTTCATTAAGGCTGGCTAACAAAGGGCTGGCTGAGCAACGGGGGGATGCCATTACAACACCACGATTCTGAAATGGGTCTTCATCACCACTGTCATTTTGGATCTCCTCTTCATCTCTTGGCATTACATCTACTGTCTCAGCCATTTATTGCATGAGCTACAGAAAGTTTCTGTGGACAAAGTGGAAGCAAAAGGATTTCATTTCCACATACACACACAGAAGCCCAGCACAGAGTGACATTTGAAGAAAGAATCTCTCTTTATATTTAAGCAATGGACCTATTACTTTTCTAATAAAGCACAACCCTTGGGTCACTTCAGGCCATTTCTTGTGATTTGCATTAGATGTTCTTCGAGACACAACATTAATCCAATAATAATTAAAATGATATACTGTACTATTAACATTCTCAAATCTTTAAAGGCAAGCGATCTATCCCTGCAGCACTGGCTGTGCTGACTAATTAAACAGAATACAGTTGCAAATGGGCATTGTAAGCACTTCTCCCATTTAAGAACACAGCTCTAACAAGTGTAGTTTGTAGAGACGGCTGAGTTATCAGGATTGATCAGCTTTAAAAGGAGGTGGATGTACTACAAACAGCAGGTTGCATTTAAATGCCCTCTCCAGAATTAATCTGTCTGCTACCAGTTTGTTTACAAGGTTGCCTTTCCCCCTCCTATTAATTCTAACAGTAAAGCTATATTAGCACCACTCTAGCCATAGACAGCAAGAAGAAACCAAACACTTACCGAGGTTACTGGGGGAAAGGAAAAGAGTTACAGTGCATGGTGCCTGTGTATCAAGTTTTCTTGCATGTGAGTCAGCACAATCTGGAACAGAAACATCACGGTGCCAGAGCAGGAGCAGCAACAGCATTACGCTGTTCCACCCAGCAACAACATAGTCCCAATCACAGAGGAGTGCAGGGGCTGGTTTCTTCCCCCCCTCCCCCCAAGAGGATATTCCTCCCTGGCATCCAGCTTTTATGTCATCTTTGAGCACCAAAATGAAAACCAGGCTTGGACGACACTTCTCTTCCCACCTCAAAAAACAAACATACCCGATTCATTCAGTCTACGGGGGGACAGTATCTACGGCCCCTCCCGTCCCTGCCAGTCAGCAAGGGGGTAACACAGCACCAAAAGGAGGGTGAGGCATTCTGGACTCCAGTATACACATTTTCCTTCAGAGAAAAGCTAGAATAGAATAAAAAAGATAGAAAAGCTTAGATAAAGTTTAGCAGCGTGAACAAGCTAAACCCATAAACGAAACAAGTATTCAGCACCAACCGAACGCTAAGCATAAATCTGCAGTTCCTGCCTGCCTTTAAGTGTTTCATGTATACCCATGTTTAATTATGCTGGCCTAACCTTTAAGGAACAGCTTGGCATCCAACTAAGGTAGTACCCCACAGAACAATAAACTTTATCTGCACCTTTGATGTTCAGGAAAGCTACCTTCAGCATCCTCTCTCACTTGTAACACCAGGAACAAAATTCACTAAACATCTATCTGCATCTACTTCAGTCAATTTACCACAGGGCTTCAGTTGCCCCAAGACTTTCTCTACTCCATTCTGCTAATATAAATAGAAGAAAGAACCAGTCCAAAATACTATCTAGAATCTTCGGGGAGCTGGAAAAGAATGAAGGTAGATCCTATCTCCACTTCTACATGTGCTGCAATACAGATAATACTTTCTTATTTTTCATCTGCACTGACTTTCATTCTTTCTGATGAATCCGCTAGGACATACTTCCAACCTTGAACATATGAAATACAGTTAACAAATTCAGATTTGTACTCTGAGGTCTAATTTGAATGCATTTTTTGGTGCAAGAGATATTTCGCACTGAATTGGTAAAATAAACTAAGCCTGCTGTGTATATGTGCCAGAGCATGTTGCAGATTATATAAATAATACTAGGAAGAGATTAATATCCAGTAAGTTAATAAACTCTGCAAGTTTATATCTTGGTGATTCCCATTTATCTGAATCACAAGTTACGGTAATTGAAGAATATGGAATTCAGATAACAGGGATTTAACTGTGATACACACTGAAAAGGTTCATTGTAATACAGCATTATGTATAGAGACTTTTAGGTTCAGCTGCTCTCCTCTCCAAAGCACTACAGGCGTATCTTTCCCACCCCAACGAGGACAGTGGATGGGTGCTAGGTAGTACATGGTCTCCAGCTATGTCAATAGCTTTCTATCAGCAATAGCATTCTGCTCCTCACTTCTACCTTTGGAGCAATTTGCTTCAAAATACCTATTTTCTAATAGTCAAACAGGGCATGAAAAAAAAGCAGAGTTTTGCTTTGGGGGTTTTTTCGTGGGCTGTTTTGTTGTTTGTTGATTTTTATTTTTTAAAGCTCTCCGCAGCTTTAATATTTCTGCAAAATTTTACAGACAGTGTTGTTTGAAGGGATGGGGAGGGGGACAAAAAAGTGGGTTTTGCACGCCAAATTAGTTTCATCAAAAATAATATCAAATGTTTTATACATGTGGATCTGGGTGGAATAAATGGCATCTGGTACATGCAACTAAACAATAAAACTACAAACAATCAAAACTCATTGAGCTAGATGACTTTACATAGGATATTATTATTTCAGCTGAAATCTGTGAAGCTTAATAGCAAAAAGTATTCAGTCCATTGGACTTAAGAGATTCAGTGAAACAGAAATACTGTAAAGATACATATTTATTATTGCTAAAATGCAAGTGCCTTTTATGGCTTGGGCTGCATGCATGTTTCTGTTATTACCCTCCCTTCCGTTGTTCACAAGTTCCTAAAATCTCATCTAGAGCACCAGATGGAAATTTTCTAGATTCAGTTTCTGCCTGAAGGTGAGTATACACTGAACACTTCAGCCAAAATGATTGAGGCGCTTGAGTATGAAAGCGGGAACAAAACCAGTCTTATGGCTGGGGAGACTTACAGAAACCTTTCAGGAGAAAGGCCTCTTGTGTAATGCACAGACTGGGGAACAGGGAACAAGACCACAGCTCATTTCAGACAAAAACATGTAAATTCTTGTTCTTAGCTGATAGAACAATCCCTCTTTCCCCACCACGACGGTTACCTTGACAAAGTGACTCCTACAGTTTAGCTCCCTTTTATTTGCAACTCAACAGCTTAATAAAGAGACCTGAAAAGACCTTATATTAGCTTCCTCTGCTGCAAGAGGCACGTTGTGCCATTTCACTCATTAAGAAACATTTTGGGAAGAGTTTGCTGTTCACAGGCAGACTTTACTTGATGCCTCTTGCTCACTCCCAGATTTGCTTTCTGAGGCAATATTTGTGGGAACCTTTCCAGGCAGAAGCTGCTTCAGATTACACAGTGAATACATCTGTCCATCCAACACACTGAGAATTTCAGGTAGGTGAAATGAAAGCAAAGACGCCTCCAGTTGAGGTTCATTGCATTTTATTACCACCCACTCACAGGTAGATGCGGCTGCAGCAGTTTCAGGGTGTAGACCCTGGGGAGCCACCTTCAAGCTGTCAGTCTTGCATGCCCTTGCAAGGTTTATGCCAGCAGAGGTTTTTAATCCATCGCACTCCTTCAGATATTAGCTACAAGAGGTACTTGGCAACCTACAGGCTCGTTCTTATCTGTAAGCACATGCTAAAATGCTCTGTGCTTGCCCGCCTATGGAATGAGGGCTTAGCCATCACGGTTGTGTCTTGCACAGCAGCAGGAAAGAAATGGTCATGGGGGAGTCCCTGCAGACAGTCATGATAACCATTTCTCCTTTCTCTTCCAATTATAATGCCATTTCCCTGTGTGGACAGATATGAGGACAGGAAGGTGCTTGGTCTTGTTTTAGTATTAAGTACAAATGTTTTACCGAAGTTCAAAGTGTAACAGCCAAACACACTTACAAACAGCTTCAGAAGGTGATAAGCACTGGCGAAGATATGTCATTATAAGACTGCAGCCAGTGAAGCTATGTTGCTTTGCATTTGAGTTTGGGGAGTACTTTTAACAAAGTAGTAAAAAATATCCTATTACACAGTAGTGTAATTCCATTTTTTATATTAATTGCTCTTAAAGATCAAAAGCCATATTCTGTCTGTTAATATACACACTCACATGGCCTCCTGTGAAATCGATGAGATCCACATGTGTGCATCTGAGGCCTAAGTTTTTCCCCAAAGATTCTTTAAAATCCTTTCACAGAGCAGTAAGTCATAGAAGTAAGTTGTACGTTCCCTTTCTTCTGCCTCTGCACCCAAAACAGACACAGGTTATTACAGGCTGCTCTGCATTACACTGGATGGTGACGGTACCCTGAGGGGACACTGGCCAGCCAGAGATTGCCGTCGTTCTGCTCTCACCCTCGTCCACGCCTAGACGTTTCTGCAATCCTTTTGCACCAGCAGAGAAACAAGAATGAAATGGAGACCAGCTCCACATGCAGCCCACTGATGATACCGAGAAATGCTCTAGATACTTCAGCAGCAGGGAAAAGCACAACGAGACATCTCAGTGGCTTTCAGACAGAAGGAAATTAGGTATCTGTACAGAGCTGCAGCACAATCATGTGTGCAGATAACCTGGAAGCTTTTAAGAAAAACAGAGTGGATACATGATTTTAGCAGTGCGGAAAGGTTCAACAGCTTCAAACCTGAAAATCCAGGGATTCCAATAGACCATCTCTGTATTAAGGGTAAAAAACATTGAAACAATCTGCCACAACTGGCAAAAATTAGCAGGCTTGCTGCCAGCCTCAACAGAACTGCCTGTCAGAGGTGCAAATCTCTGAAGGAGTAGCTCAGACTGCATTCAGACTAAGGTTGAGCTGAGTTTGCAAGCTTCAAAATCTCAAGACTGCAGGTGCCAAAGTGACCCGAACACTAGGAAGGGCTTGATGACAGCTCTCACTGCAGTATTTCAGCAACTCTACTCCTAACCCTGCTTTGGCTTAAATGTTCCCAGGGACACAAAATGAAAAATATATTTATATGGCTTTATAGAGACATTTTAAAAGTGGAATGTTTTGATTTTTCCTCAAGGCAGCAGCTGTTCTCCCCACCATCTATGTGGAAAGCATTAGCTTATGATTTGAATCACTGTTAACCAAGTGAAAGAATAACGGCATCATTGCCTAAGCCAGTTTATAGTCTAAGTCCACATTCCTGCCATCTGATCCACGGAGCTGTATTTTTATGCTGAGACAGTCACAAAGAACTTTCTGAAGTCTTGTTGTGAGCTCAGGGATCTACTTCTGCTCGCATAATCAGCAGTTAACATTGGCACAGAGGCCAAGGTGGAAAGGGAGAAGCCATGAGCTGGGCTTTTGTTTGATTTTCTCCCATCTGGACAGACAGGTCTGTACTAGGCAGACCCAGTAGGCATCAAATGGGCTGGCACATTTCAACACAGAGCAAACTCTTTGCATTTCTGAAGTGGGTTAAGAATGCTTCCCAGTGGGCAAATAGAGGGAGGCTTGCACAACCACTACAAACTAGTGGGGAGGAGGGGACAGCTGGACATCTTTATATTGGCTTTAAAACCACCAATAAATCTTGAGAACTGCCAGTTTACTCTGTTTACTGTTTATTCTTCTCATGGATAGAATACGCTTGTCTATAATTCGTTACAATTGTACTGAAAAGGAAAATCTGACTATAAACTGAAAAAATGATGGATTGCAAAAAATAGCTTCCCTTACATGTTAAGTGAAAATGAAATTCTAAAATATCAAATGTTGATTTTTTTTTTTACCCCATAATAAAGAAAAGACTGTGGTTTATGGTAGCAAAATTAAAGGTGACCTTCCTCAGTGTTATGCTCCTGCCTCTATTTTTTTAATCTTAATTTTGCAGGGTGCCTATCATTTTGTTGAACAAAAAATAAAGTGTGGGAGGGGGAGAGAAAAAAAATGCAAAAGGATTTAAAGTAGGAAGGTCACGTAACCTGAGATGCTCTTACTGCCTTCCTATGGAGAAGAGACTAAAAAATTCTTCCTGCAGAAAAGATGATACTTGAAATATATTTGAATAACCTCCAGTATTAAAAGATTTAAAAGTATTGCTCATATATTGCAAGAACTCCATGCCTAGCAGGTAAATACTGGATTACCCAACCTAGCTGTTAGATTTCAGATGTGAAAATGAGCATGTAGACAACTCACGTGTCTAGTTACAATTCAGATCCGGTATGCATTGAGAGAAAAATCCTTTCTGCTATGGAATATGTAAACAGACTATGTAATTTTTGATAATTGATGCTTATGTTTGCTTTCATTCTGACACTTGATCATAACTGACAAACCGATGGCTAGGAAAGAAGAAAACTTTAAGCTGTAAGAATAATAAACAGAGCACTATGAGAGATGGGGAAAAAAACCACCAAGCATACATGGGAGGAAAACTTCAGGAAGTGGGGCTAAGCCACAAATGGATAGACAAGTAATTGTTTGGTGTTTCACCACAGCTTAAAGTGAATTTACAGGCCTTCCAGAAGCCAAGTACTTTTTAAAAAAAAAACAACATTAAATCCTGTAAAAAAGGGTGTGCATTTTCTGCCTTAGCTGTTAAATGGGAATGGTATGAGGCAAGAATATTAAGAAAATTACATTTAATATAAAAATTTTCATTAAGGAACAGTTTCAAATGGCTAAAAAAAAAAAAAATAATAAATGGATACATTCATGCTGTTTGAGCCTAACAGTTTCCACGAATCTTGAACTGACTCATGAGGAGCTTAACTCTACAGATCAGTATCAAGGACTAAAAAGTCTGCATCTAAAAAACACCTTCTCAAAAATTCTACTTTCTCATTCCGTATGCCTTGGTGTGTTAGCCCGCTGTGGTGTTGCCCACATATCAAACCTTGCACAGCACCCAAAGCAATCCAGCTTTACTTGTAGTGTCTACGTAGGCTCGCTTGCTCTCTGTGTTGTCCACACACAAACACAGAGTGAAAAAAACTTTCCCCAAGCTCACTTGGGGCCAAGAATAAGGTCAGGCTTGCTCACTCCTTAATGCCTTTGAAGCTGCTAACATTGCTGAGATGGATGGGAGTGAGTAGGATACAAGCCTGTCTGTCAGAAAAAAAACATGATCTCAGCAGCGCGTAGCGTAATTGATCTAAATCTCAACTACAGCAGAGTTAACAGACTCCAATGGGGAGAGAAGGTATATGGGCCATGGGGTTTATTGTAGTTGATCATGTTCTTTTACAGATAATTCTTTTACACCAGTGGTTTCATTTTTACTTCCAGAGGCTCTTTGCTGATAAACTGTCAAGGTCCAATTCCTTACCTGCAGAATTATCAGCTAAAACCCTATCACTTTTCTATAAGTAAAATTTTTAAGAGATTAGAAAGTAACAGAGAAAAGAGAGCCATGTACAATTAATGAAAATTAAGCCTTCAAATGTTTGGAAGTTTACTTTAGAGATGTGTATCTACAGATACTTATTTCTTAAAGGAAGAAGAGATATGGAGTCCAACTTTGACTTGATTGAACAGAGGACAGGCTAAGAAAGAAGAATTTGAGATTCCAATCCCACTGAAGTCTCAGGCTGCACAGAAGAAATAATGCATCCTTCCCAGAAACAGCGAGAATAGCTAGGTTCTGGATGTCAAAATTAGGTAATGCTTCCTTGTACTACTTAAGTTCCCTGCAGCTCTGCCTGCTTGAACCTTGAAACCCCATTGAACCTCCCTGAGCCCCAGGCAAAGGTCCTGCTAGAACCCCAGTGGCACATGTAGTCCCAAATCCTCCTTGTACCCAGAAGACACTAGCAAGCTGCTATTAGTGCCAGTGATGCCAGGTCACAATTTTATCCTCAGCCAGACTTTCAGAGCCTTCTTGAGATCTATTTGAAGAGTGTTAAAAGAACACAGGGCAAGATCATTGCCAGGTATTAATGTAATATTTTCCACCTTGCAGGCTTTCTTCCCATCCTTTATAAAACCTCCACCAGCACCACCTTAGTGACTCTGGAAGAGATCCCAACGCTTAGTGGAGGTATTGTACTAATGAAGATTTTGAGAGCAGTAAGCAAAAACATCATGTTTGACCTCACACTTGGCAAATTACTCACTGTTCCCTGCTTCCCTTCACAAGATTGCATTGATAACAACCATTGCCAGTAGGCATCTGGACAGCGAGTGCAGCAAATAAATAAATAAATGCCTACATATGTGAACTCCACTTCCTTAGGCAAAAATGATGATTCAAATGAGTGAAGGATCTGCTGCTCCTTTATGTACGGTAGTTGTACATACACCCATGTGCAAGAAGCCTTCCAGAGACTTCTGTCATCGCTTGGGTAAGCGATAATTCAAATTGCCAGTCTACTGATTTAAGGAACTTGCATTAATCTCAAGGGAAGGTTGTTCTTTTGTCACTCTAAAAGGGCAGCACACCTCGGCAGCTTCTTTCAGAATAGGTTGAAGGAATGAGTACATATCACATCCACCAGAAGGAGGTGGAATTGGCCAAGCTGAGCAAGTTAAGGCAATCCAAAGCTTTGAGGCAGAGGAGAAATAAATCCATGCAGAAGGACACACAGTACGTGTATAAACAACACCCACGCAGACTGTCTGAAGTCTTGCTTTCTCGCTTGGGAGAACAAACAGTCCTTTCTGAACTCTGCTAATTTTCACAGACAAAGCCACCAAGCTCATTGAACAAAAGTACAGGGCACCTAATCTAGGTAATTTATCTCATCCTAGAGTGTTTTCAACACAGACAGGAGACACTGCCACTTGGAATAGGCTTCCCTTAACTTCAAATGACTTAACTTTCAGGTGACTAAGTCCACAGCAGTGCACCTTAACCATGAGGCACATATTACTGAGAGACACTGAAAGCTCAGCCTTAACACAGTTAACTCTTGATCAGTGGAGAGGGCGATCCTTGCACTAGTATAGCCAAACAGCTTCCAGCAACAACTGGTTTAGGGGTTTCCCAAGCCTGATGCTGCATCTAGATAACTGCGCTTAATAGTCATTGATGGAATGATTTACCCAATTCCCTTTTGAAGCCGCTTATGCCTTTTGGCTTCTGTAACATCCCATGGCAATGAATTCTGCGATCTAATTTTACGTTGCGTGAATAGCTTTACCAACAGAGCAGACCACACCTTTCCAGGGATTCAGTAACATGCTGACACCATCTTACTTTTGTCTTGTTTAATCTCATGAGTCATGAGCAATACAACAAAGATTTCCACGTCTGCCTGGGTTTTTTCCAACATGAAAAAAGCTCTTTTAAAGTAATGGCTATCAATGGGCATATGAGCTACTATACTTTTGCACAGGAATGTGTAGTTCTCACATAGCTGATGCTACCATAAACCTGAGGCTGGCTGCTGGGCTATTCAGCAAAGGCAGCGAAAAGTGAGGACTAAATATTTATTTGCAGCAGCAAAAATTGATGCAAGGCTGTGAAGGGATAGGGAATCCCTTCACTCCTGGAACAGTCCAAGTAGGAAGCAGTGGAATCTCCCTGGAGGAGAAAAGATAGGAAATACCAGCAGCATTTTTAGATGGAAGATGAATGAGAAAAAGAGACTGGGAGCAGGCAAAAAGCTGTCTTTAGATTTCCACAAGAATTAAACCAGAGAAAAGGGAGTGGGAGGGAGAGTGGAGCGGCAGGTCAAAGGATCGTATTCCCATCATCGCCAGCAGAGAGCGAGTAGGAAGCGAGACCTGGACCGCCTCTCTCCCAAGTCTGCTGCCCTAGGCAACTGTTCACTTTGCCTAAGCCAGCGCGAGATGTTATAAAATGAGTTTCCAAAATGCTCTGAGTCACCAGAACATGGATGAGATCTGCGGATTCGAGCCACCTTTCAAGATTATGAATCTCTTCTGAATATCCATTATGCCGATGATATATAACAAAATCACTGCTGTAATGTGATGCACATGTCAACTTTAAGGATGCAGTCCCTGCTCAGATGGCATCAGCAGAGGGACACGTCAGCATGGTGGATTACCAGAGCAAATGCTTTAGCATGCAAAGTGATGCAATGTGTTTTAACAACAATTGTTCCCTTATGTTTGTTTCTGTGTCAGGTTTGACGTGACTATCTGCCAGGACAATGCCCAGGATCCTTTGCATTGCTTTGCGGAAGCTGATTATGTGATCAAATGCTTAAAGCACATAAAATCACTTCCAAGATTCAATGAGATAGATGTGCCAGAAGAGTCAGTAGGTGTTTGAAATAATTTACGCTAACAGCTAGACCTGGATTTTTCAAAAGAATATGCATTTCTCTTCTTCTAATGCTCTATCATATAAACTGCCTAGAAATTCAGCCTTAGCATAATGTTCACATCAAATGAAATTCACCCGTTAACAAAGAACATGCACAGGGTCCTCCCTGAAGTGGAAAAAATGAGTCTTTGTGTAGAGCAGATCCCCTGTGAGCCTTCTTACCCTGTGCAGATGCCTGGCACAACACAGCAGACTCCAACGGCACAGTAGAGCTGATGCTTGTAGGACTGGGAGCCTCAGCACTGAGCTGCAGCTCTTAGCAGCCCTTTCCTCCCTGTCTGTGACACTGAAGTTTTTTTCAGTAAAGGCCCAGACCCCTATAGAAATGTTGCATATGTGGATGGCTGTAGAAGAAACAGGATGGTTACCTACTCTTCTATTAATCACTTTTATGTTGCATTTCCAGCCTACCCTGAACCACCACACAGTGCCCAAAGTGAAGAATTGTGCTTGGCATTCAGGAGACAAGGGCAGAAGACAAAACCACTGGGGCACTTGCCCAGAAGTCTTGATCTCATACAGAGGCTTCACCCTGTGCTCCCAGTTTTGGGTCTAGCTGGGCACCGGTGTCTTACTACACAGCTTTGCAAGAGCTTCAGTCCCTCAGAGGTATTTACGCACTGAAACCAATGAGAAGTGGTACCTATCCACTTTCAGAAATGTGTCTTTAATTTCATCATTCCATAAATCTCTTTAATGGAGACATCCTTCATCTTTTCTGCTTCACAAGCCAGTTGTGAAGCTTAATTACATGATGATTATGAAGTCCAGTAAATACAACATATAATAAGAGTAGTTAATGAGATTTCTGTCACAAGTAGGCTCTATCTCTTGTGAAATATTACTCACATGTTGCAAGAAAAAAATTGTTTTCAAAAGACATACACACAGACATATTCAATATAAAAAAATCCAGTTTGATTACTTCCATAAATAATGTTATACAACTCAATGATACTTATTAACACAGCATGGAAAATAGCATAAACTTTTCTGACCAACATGGAATACTGTCTGCCCATCCCTGTGTCAGTCATTACCTGCAGTCCCTGGCCAAGACTGGGACCCCAGACCCACAAGGGATCTGCTTCCCGAGAGATCTAGTGACTTAAATACCTCCCAAGACCTGAAGTGAGGTCCCGTTGCACCAAGTACCATGTAAATCCACTACAAAAGGATTGACTCAGTTTGAAATTGTGTCTATTCGGTAATGCAGCCTTACCTTACCACTGGGCCCTGTATGTAAAAAGAGCGCACATGGCATCATTGCAATTGCAATGTATTCAGCCAGTTCAGATTCCTCACGCTGCTTTAACCATTTGTCTGTAGTGTTTGCATGACCAAATTACCTTGTCTTGCCAGAAAAGAACGAAGAAAGGAAGAAAAAAAATAGGAAAAAAAAAAAAGAGAAAGTTTAAAGTGTTATGTAGTATTAACTATGTAATGGCTGAAGGGGGTCCAGTGCAAAGACAAGTATTTTCCAAACAGATACTCTCATACTGACCAGTTAATTCATTTCTTCGCGTGGTGAACCTTGGCTAGACGACTGCGTGCACACGCAAGACTGCAGAGAAAGTGTTGCTTGCGTATTCAGTGCTTTCTTAAGCAGTAGTAAAGCATATAGCCTAACAAGGGTAGGAGGACTGAGAGGGGGAGAGGAGTGATTCCTTAAAAAGTCGGAGCTCTTTGGCATGCAGCCTTCCCAGGCAGAACTAACATACCTCCTACCTACCTACACTGTATCTGGGCAAATACATTTCCTGTTAAACATCATGGTATGGAACTCACAGATTAATAAGACTTTTGCAGAGCTTGGGCAGGAGTTATTTTCAGCACACGGAGCTTGTTACAGCAAGTTCTATTAATATTCACCAAAGGGAAACCTGTTTGTTGACCTAAAGTGCGACTGCTTCCTATTCTCTTCTTGTGAAATTATTTCGGTCCTGTGGGACAACTGTACTGAGCTTTTGACGCAAATATTAAAATTCTATTTAGATGTACAATGTTTTAATGCAAATTTTTACCATAAAACCAAATGCTCCATTCAGTTAAATTAATAGAATTACAAAAAGATGTAATGATAGCAATTAAGTCTTGAAAATGCAAATTTTATAGTCAAGGACAATTACTTCATTTATAGTATACTGGAATGATGCCAGATGAAGGTAATTTAGATCCCCCTAGCTCACAGTTATATCATGAAGGATATCTTAATTTCATTAGTACAACAAAGATGGGTGAGAAGTTAGAGAATACAAAAAAAAAAAAAAAAAAAAAAAATGGGAGAGAAAATTTGACCTTTCTCATTTCATTGCAGCTAGAATACATAGATCTTACTAAAGTATTAGTAATATTTCTTTCTACTCCCATCTCTGAAAAAATGCTTTTTTTTATTATTAGCAGCAATGGAACATTAGTATGTAAAAGGTCAGCTTCATTCAGATACTTAGAGCCAATGTGCTCATGCCACAACAGTTATAGACCTCCCATTATTTCAGTTTTAAGGATGTGTTAGCTCATAGCTTACAAGGTCTCAAGCCATGGCCTTGGGGACACGTGGTTTTGACTCCAATAGGAATTAAAACATTCTTGAAAAAATCCCACTTACTCTTGCAAAAGTACTGCTGCCTCCCCCAAACAGGTAAGTGAAATATCATTAGTTTTTCATTCGCACAGCAAAGAGCGATTAAGTAGATGCAGAATACAGAATAATATACTACAGATTTCCTACCCTGCTTTGAGAAAAAAACAACAACAACAACAAACCAACCTGTTTCATACAGGCTCTTTAGCACATTACCAAGTTCGAACAGGAGTTTGAAAGACTCCAGGGTTTCTTCTTTCTTTCTTTCCTCATTGCTCTAACAGCTAATCCTAACCCAGACAAGCATCCAGGGAAAAGCATATTAAATATGGTGCAGTATGAAGTTTAAATAAAAAGACTTTACATCTACCATTTTTTCTTCATAACCTGCTGTAGCCATTTCGGAGAAACCCAAGCCCAAGAGGGATGAACTCACTGAACAGCTGTATCCTCCTAAAGTATTCTAGTTATATCACATTCCCTTCTCAAAACCTAACACATGGAGTCTGGAAAGAGCTGAAATCTCCACGGCCAGAGCAGCAAACTTTTCCACCTCTTTCCTTACCCCAAACACAGGTAACAAGGGCAACACAAAACACACTTGCCAAGAAAAGAAGGGGCTGCTTACCCACAAAAGGAGTGGCTTTGCTCCAGACCTTGCAGGCTGGACCTGCCCAAAAGCCTCCTGCTGGCAAACCCACCACAGCACCCTGCAACAGGTGGCGAGGGACCAGGCTCATCCCCTTGCTCAGCATCATGCTGCTACAAGAACATGGCATTGCAGGGCCCCTGCCCAGAACCACTTCACAGACCCAGCTCAATGCAAAACAACCTGTACACCTGAGAGGTATTAGCATTTCTATCCTTCATCCCACCCTTATCATGATAGCTGGTGTAATGTTTTTAAATGGTAAAATGCACACATGCAAGCCTTACTGGGAGACGAGTGTGAACAAGTGAAACTGTTTTATTAATCTAACCTACAGGTTCACTAAATTTGTTCTTCGGTGGTTTAGTTAAAGGCACCGTTTACCATAAAAGGGGCCATCTTAAAAACAAAAGGACAACTATGACCTGAGTTTAGTTCATTATTGATTTTTAATAAACATGGCTGTTGGCTATTTTGTTTTAAGAAAACAAGCCTATTCTGAAGAAAAATGTAGCCTGAGTAGGATTTGTGCTTTTCCCTCCTTATTCCTGAATTAAAATACAGCTGAGCACACATAGAGACACCCTGGCTTTGCTTCCTTGGAGATGGTCTTGTGAAAATGGGAACAGGCCCAGTGCTTTTTTCCCTTCTGCTTGTAAACGTGTGTGCTCAGGCACACCTGTAGTGCCGTCCTTGTTTTGCACTGATCTCACAAGTGAAAGTCTGACCACACTGAAGTGGGATGGAGGGATGCCATTAATTTCAATGGCAGGATTTCTTCAAGTCAAGGATGTTATAGTCACCCCTGCTGCTTGAAACCAGTGGATGATACTTGTGGAAAGTCATTGGCTCCCTGTGGGGCCTGGATTTCTTTCAGTGAACTCTGTCTTCTATCATCCAAGAGAAAAATTAGACCTTATACCAATATTGACTTTATCCCATGTTTCTGATTGTTATACCACTATCACACCTGACAAGTTAATCTGAGCTTGGGGGGTTTGGTTTATTTATTTGTTTGTTTGTTTATATGGACTGATGCAGAATTCTGAACTCTCAGAAAGTCTTTGTGGATGTCGTTTAGAGATTTGGCTTGATAAGGAGTGCTTGAGCGAGGTAAGATCGGGTGTGTTTGTACCATATTGTACAATACAGTTTAAACTTCCATGTCAGCTTATAGAGAAGCATAGATTTAACAAGCAAATAGTTTGTGAATCTGCTGAGTCTCAGCTGTTACAGGGAGAAATGTTTTATCCAGGCTATTCCCAGGATGTCTCAGTTGTAAAAAAACAGGCTGTGATCGTAATAGGATATTGATTAGTCTGGATCCCATACAGAGCAGAACTTGATTCTTTGGTGGACCACTAAAGGTCATATTGCTTGATTGCTCCATAGCTTCTAAAATACAAGAAATATTGAACCAAAACTGCTTTCAATTATACTCATGTTATCTGAGGCCTGGGAATGTAACCGAGGGCAGCATTTGGCCCATTCTGTTAGAAAAATGGGCTGATTCTCAGCATTTCATTCTGTCATTAGCAGGGCTGAACATCAGCTCTGCCTACTCTAATTGTTGTCCTGGGCTAAACTTAATTCCAAGGTAAGCAGCTACAAATCTGTTTGATCCATGGACTTACTTTTGGATAGATCTGACATACAGTGATTTGTGCATAGTGTTATCTGAAAATTGCACTGGGTATAGGACTAGTTTTGGTTTACATCTTTTTATGCATTTCCACGGAATGGTATTTACATCTGTTTACATACCTCAGATCTCCAAATACCTCACTTGACCTGACTCTTACAATGATCCTAGATTGGCAATAAGCTAATGACTTGCTGTTAAATAAGATTAAACAAAGAATGGTGTTGTGGTCAGTGAAATAAATTAGGTTTTTGTGCAAACGAAGGTCCAGGCCAAAAATTATACAACGATGTCAAAATATATTGTGGAAAACAGTATAGCTTGAACACTTCCTTTATTACGCTGACACCACCAAGATTGTAAACACAGAAACAGGCTTCTAGGAAATGTTATAATATAAGTGATGGAAAAATTTGTCCTGTTCTATCTTCTTTCAAGAAATTCAGTTTTCTAGTCAGAACTCCAGTAGAGTAAATTTCATTTGTGGTCACCCAGACAATTCAAGACAATTGTAGCAAAAAATTCTAGCAACAAGTCAATTATTTCCTTGATCCTATCAGAAATATGAGTTAGATTTAGCTTGATACTAAATTCCACTAAATCCTAAAATGCAGTAGGGAAAAAAATAGGGGAGTCATACATTAATTTTAGCCAGTACTGTTCCTAGTTGTTCTGTCACTTGGTAAGTTAGAAAGTAATTTCTCTTGCGCATATTTATTCCAAATTAATGGAACAATTCTGGAAAAAATATTCCTTTTTATGTATTTATGGCATTATATATTTATTCCTGTTTTCTAATCCATACTGCAATGCTTCTTGTGGAATGCCATTCCTTTTTTACTCCTAACCTATATCTGCTTTGAAGGATGTGTGGATGGGGTAATTTCTTTTCTGTTTCCTAATGTTTTTCTTCCCACTTTATGAATGCTCAAAAATGAGACAAATTATTTCTGATCATTTTCCATTTTCCCAACTTTCTGAATACTGGAGTGGGTTACTTCTGAGATGTGATTTAAAAAGGATGTAAGGACCTGCATTTAAAAGTCCATATTTTCAGAAGTTGCCTGTGATTTTTGGAGACTTGGTAGTTTATGGGTCCACTTTAGACAACTGCTTCGTTTTCAAATATTCAAAGTATTCAAAAAGCCTGTTGAAGCACAAATGAGTCTTTCAGTGTCCTCTAGGTCCTTTAGGCTTTGTCTCTTCATTAACTCCAAACTGAGGTATTTTGGAAAACTCTATTTTTAAAAACTCTTGCCATCAATGAATTCCACAGTCCTGTGCAGAAAGTCAGTGGGAAGACAGGGTTAAGCCCAGGCCTCAAGTTTCCCTGGTTCTTGCACAACTTCTTGTCTATTGGACAGTTCTCAGCAACTACAACCGTCTATAAAATTCAGCCAACAGTGGAAACTGTTAGCAATATTCTGTCCAGATAATGGAAAGCCATCTAAAATGTTACTTTTTAAAAAAGAAAAAGAATGGCTTGCTTAGATAATATATACATACATTTGCATTTTTTTACTTTGTGAAAATGAAGCATTATAAAATAAAAGGTTGCAAGACAGAAAAAATAGGTATCAAACTCCAGAAAAGAAGGAAAAGTGTATAGAGCAATCTTTGCAAAAGCAGACTGCAGATCCACTGATACTATCGTGTTCACAGTAACACATCAAGTAATTTCATAAAAGAGAGCTTTCAGCTTGTTCGTTTAAAATGTTCTAATAAAACATCTAGCTCGTAACATGACAGTACCCTGTAAGGGCTTTCATATGCTTTCCAATATAGCTTCTGATTGGAAGTATTAGCTGATGCAGCAGGATAAATAAAGAAATGTCTAGATTGCTATGGTTCCCAAAGGTCATTTTTATGAAAAGATCAGGAAATATGTTTCATTGAAATTAAAAACAAAACCATATCATGTTTAATAACATTGTAACCATAATGACATAAAATTCAGTGAGATGGTGTACTGTTTAATATTTGACTGTCAAGTTTCAACAGTGAAGCTGAGATGTGGAAGCATTTAAAAATTTTTAACTGAATTTGCTTTCAGTTTTATTGCTGTTTCATTACCCACTTCCTTTTCTTTTTCCCCTTGCTATAACACTGGTTGTTTCTTAGTTGAACCTGATATTTTCAGTAAAGTTCAATAAAAATTCACAAAGGGCTGCACTTCTATTCCCAGGAAGACTTAGTGTAAATAGACATCCCCAGATGGCCAAAAGCTTTCTACTCCAATTCATTTTCTCCATCAAGAGAGGACCCCAGCAGTGGTTTAGGGCACAGCAAGGGGGGCACTGCCAAGGCACAGCTGCCTTCTGGGTTTTCTCAGTGATGGCATCATCTGAGATAGTTTAATATCAGAAGCTGTATCAACCCTCAGCCATTCTGGAAAAGGGAGAGGGTCAGGCTGGCATAATGCCACCACTCCCAGGTCCACATTCACATAAACAACTGTAAAGACAACCGAAGCCAACAACTGCAAAGTCAGAGAGGTCTCTGGCTACATACAGCCTTTTGTTGGACACGGTGCTGGATGCTAGGATCAGAGATTTGAAAAGTTTATAGCTTGGCACAGCTCTGCAAAATTTGGATTTTCAGATAAATAAACAAACCTCTGCCTCCATCCCTGGGACAGAAATGAGTCCATACACATAAATAACATGTAACATTTTGAGATCAAAGGCTTTTTTGTAAATGCAAGTTTGGTTTAGCACATTTCCCCAGGATGGATTTACCAGGTTAGTTTAAGAGTTGTTTGGATTCATCGGTGTTGAAAACAGAGCGCTGTAAATATTCTTGAAACATTTACTTGATGTTCTTGATAAAGCAAAAGTCTGAGCGTCCTAGCTGCAAGAGTTACTGCAAATGTCTCAGTAACTGTAAAATCCTGCATAGCAAAGTAATTGGTAAATTTATGACAGTTTTTGGAGGCCTATCTGTAAATGACTATATGAATTATACTCGTATACTGACCTCTATTCTGGAGGGTTTTTTTCCCACCCTCCCAGTTAGCCACCTTTTGGCAGTAATCACAAGATTACATACACGTGTGTGAAAGAGCAAAAAGGGGAGACAACAGTTACCAACATCCATTCACATGTCCTTGCTTGTTTACTTACGGTGCCATCTGGAAGGCGGGCGACCATTGTCAGCAGAGGCTCTCTGTGGGACCTACCAAAGGCCATCTGCCAGGTGGGTTTCAGCGCAGCACTCAGGTTTGGGGCATCCCTTCTGCAGCTCAGCCCCGGCATCCCTCCTTTCTCCTCACTCCTCTGCAATGTTCCTTCAGGACTCACTTCATGTGGGCCAGGCAGCCCTCCATACCTTAAAAAGATAGAGAGATGCTGTTGTTAATTACTATAATGCTGAGCTTTCAGGAAAGTTTAATCAGCTAAAGGACTCAATGAGTCTCTGCAAAGGGGGTTTCAAAGTTGAGAAAACAGAGGCAGAAAAGTTACTGTCTCAGGATAACTTCACAGAGCTTTGGTCATGAGCTCGATATTCTGGTGGTTTTGCCTCAGGCTTTCTCCATTAGCTTTGGTCACCAACAGATGATGCAAAGACTGAGGTTTTAGGCTTGCTTTTTTTATTGTCTTTTTTTTGTCTTTTGTCCAGACTGGCTGGGATAAGTGGGTACTGGATGGGCAGAGTTTGGTCAGTTATACCTATTCTGGTACATAGTCTGATTCAAAAAAAGAGGATTTGGCGAGTCTTGTTAGCAAATGCAGATACCGTGGCTTTTATAAGTATTGCAAATGTGCTACTGTCATCTTGGATGCTGATCATGAAGCTGGTAACATGGTGTGCTATAATATCTGCGTACAGAGCTCTGAATGTACAGGTCAAAGATCTGCCACTCTTTGTGAACAAGTTTAGCTTTCTGCCATCTGTGCCTGAGGTTAGTATTTGAGCTGCATGGATCATTCATTATGAAAGCTGGAACTGTGAGCTCTTTAGCTGGGCTTAAGTTTGTTCACAAAGGTGAAACTAAAGAGGTCTGACCAAAAAAAAGAAGAAGGAAGGACCATGATCCTCCTTGCAGCTGTTTTTGTACAGAGATTAGCTAAATTTACCTAATGCCTTTCTCTTAAAGACCTCAGAAAGTACGATGCATCTACAAGAGCTGGACCTGCCTATAGGCTGATACGGACTTCAGGCAATGCTAAAACTGCCACTGGTCCCAAATCCCTAGCTGCAGGTTGCGATGAGACCAATGTACTTCTACACATCTGACTCAAGACACCTATACACTGAAATCTTCTCTCCATTGAAACAAACGACAAAGTTCGTGGTTGTTCAAATGGAGTTGGAATTTCAGACATAGAACTGACCCAAGAATATGCTTTTAATAGATTCACCTAGCCAAAAGGCAAACTTCTCTAATAGGGATGGAAATAAGAGTTTACTTCTTTAGGGTTTTTTTCCTTTTTTTGGACATAACTCAACATTATTCAAATGCAGTGTTTGAAAGGCACTGTGAAATCATGAGTAAAGGACTCCAATATTATTTCATGGAAAATCTGTTAACATAAAAGATCAGTAATTATTCTTTCTACAGTTTTTTGGTTTTATGAAACATCCTGTAAACTTTAATAACAAACTAGAAGCCTGGCACAGAAATGTATGGGAAGCATTAAGAAATCTGTATAATGGATGGCATTTTTCTTTCAACTGTAAACTGAAATCCTGCCTTCATTATGTTTTGCCACTAATTTCAGCAAAGTCAGAAGTTCACTCCACATGTGTTAAAAGCAACTATCTATCACCCTGGGGAAAGGCAGATGTCTAGAGGCAGGGGGAACTCCTAATTCTTGGATGAGGTCAAATGGAAGGTGCTATGGCAAAAGGAGCATGACTTGATGAAATTTTGGGGATTGGTGTAGATTCAGCAGTTCAAATCAAATACAGGAATTGGGGGGTCACAGAATTAATTATTTGATCTTTAGGGAGAAAAACGGAGCTACTAATTAGTTATACAAATGTACTATTTATTTGTCACAAGAAATTATCAGGTATTATTATACAACAGCAGTGTAATGGTTTCCTTAGCCTTGGTCTCTCTTTGGATGTAGTATTCTCTCTTATAACATCCTGAAAGCTACTGTGTCATGGCAAAGGGGCAGCCCTGTAGTTTAGAAAGACGAAGAGCGGGCAAGGGACTAGTAGTCAGGTGTCCTGATTATCCCCCCGTTCCTGTGGACCATCAGACTGTGGTTTGCTGAGCCAGAAGGTGAAAGAAAGGCCAAATCTCACATTAGCAATGAGTCTTCTAGTTGTAAAAGGTACAAGTCATCCTGGGTGAGGTCAATTTTTCGAGGTGACTCAAAAGGACGATGTTGCTTGTGTCAGCAGAAGCTTAGCTATGGTCACAGCCACGCAACTGTGGGCACCGCTTCTCTTAGCAAACCACCTGGAGACTAGACAGGTTGCTGCACGGAGGGAAAGCATTCAAGAAATCTGGGAAGGTGGATGCAGGTTGGGGCGTCAGCATGAACACAGTGACCCCTTCCAGCCCAAGGTTCCAAGTGAAGGGGAAGCCACACTGAACTTGGCAGGGCCAGGCATGTTGTGGAAAAGCCTGGGCAGCATCAGGTCCTTTTTTCCCTAGTTCAAAGGCCTAACCAAGTCATTCTGGGCACCATGACCGTGAGCAGGGAGAGCCCAACAAGTCACTGCCGGCACTCAGCTGCTCTGCACCACGGCTGCTTTTTGCTTACAGGCGCTCTTGTTGTTTCATGTTTTTAGGACACTGGGGTACCCAGTCCTTGGCAGGTGCTCTTGGGAGCTATTATAAAGCAAATAAAGATGTTCCAGCTTTCAAAATGTCCATGAGAACTCTTGGGGAAAACATACTGAAGTTTTGGGTTTCAGTGGGCTGTTAGACAGTGTCCAAAAATTCAAAATACTGAGAGAAAGTTAGGGTTTGGGCCCATGAAAACAAGTAATTTTAGAGTGGTCCTAGCCATTAAACCGCTGGGAGCTATTTTCTCACAGCAACAGATGTGCCAGGTACCATACCAAAGGCTCATTTTCAGAGATGCTCCACCATGGGAAGAAGTTCAGTATTGCTGCAATGGTCCTCAGGGCAAAACAAGTAGCTCCAAAAAAAAAGAGAAGATGATTTAGAGTTATATCACAGAAAATATGTCTGGGTCTACTCTAGTGAGGAAACAAATCTACAAGGAAACAAGCATACGGTGATGGATGGTAAGACACTGCTGAGTGGTGGCTCCCACAGATGAGACGTGAGGTAACGCAGACCCTCGATACTGAATGAACTTCAAAGCTCTGTAGTGGCCCTCGCTTGCAGCGATCTGTTTTCATAATGAAATGGAGCCGTTTATCCCAAGAGGAAGCTACAGTGAGGTGACAGCCTAACAGCCCTTCCTTGCACACTGCTCTACAGTAAATGCTATGATCAAAACACTTGCCAAATCTGAGCTGCCAGGTGTAATTGTTGAATTCACCTGCTTCCGAGTGCTGCAAAGTAAAAAGGCTGCAATAGCCGCTTAAATCACAAGGCAATATCAATAGCATTTATCCATTTGCAACACTGTGATTTTGAAAAATCTTAAATTGTACTGGATTTGTTACACAAGGGAGATTTAACGGCAGGCAAGACAGCTCATGTGTTGTACATTGGCTGGATACCTGATTTACCTGTGTCACTATTCAGCCAAGACCTGAAGATAATTTATCAGGAAAAAATGAGGGCTGGACAGGATGTTAACAACACATTAAAATATGTGGACATTATTGCTACTCACGACGCCACATCCTCAAGGAGCAGGGTGTGAGGAACAGCTGCCTTTGCCTCATGGTAGAGTAGCTGTCTAACTTCAACATCCAGGATGGAAAGAGGAGTCCCACTCTTTAATCACTTGAGCTATTTACCTTTTCAAGTGTTGACAAGCATTGGTGGCATTTGCTGGCAAGGCTTTCTTCTGCTTGTCAGAAAGACTGGTTTTCTAGTACCCTGGTGGGTGATGTCAGAACTAAAATCAAAGCTAGCCTCACTGATTTGTGAGGTGGGACTTCAGCTGCTGGTATCATATGAGGGGAAATATAATAGAAGCTGTGTCTATCAGAGGGCTATTACAAAGTGTGTCAGGTCACGGTACTGCAAAACCAGAGTGCTCCCCTTTTCATCTCACTTTAGTCCTTCCTTCTTTAATGGGCAGTGAGTTACAGTCAATTAAAGGTGACTGATAGGAACTGTGGGGAATACATTTATAAGCAAATATGAAAAATAGCCACATACCTTGTGATCAGGGTATACAAATTACATCATAAACAGAAAGTAGTTATGGTTGATTGGAGCAATTAAATGTTTTCTTTAAGAAAAGAAAAAACCCTCCAGTGAGAATATTTTAGAAAATGACTTTTTAATCATCTGTAGAACTGCTAAAATTACTGTCTCCTAATAGTTTTAAAGTGTTCCTTAGTTAGAATTAGCTGTAATCCCTTTGCAGAGCAGCTGAGTGCTTCCCCAGGAACCTGTTTACAGGAAACTATGTTTAATCACAGGATCACATCCATATGCTTTTACATAGTCCAAAGGAGACCACAGCTTTGAGCATATTTCCCTGCTGTGCAAACAGCCACAAATTTGCAAGCCATTGCATGGGAAAGAACAAGTTCTAGAAGCAGTCAGGAGGACATGGCATACAGCAAGATTCACTGCTCAAGTAAGAAATACTCTGTGGAAAAATCAGGTGTTTCCAGTGCTACCTGATGCATACTATCCAGCATCCTGCCACATTAATATTCCAGCTAATGACTTCAGTCTTGTCTGCTTTCTCATCTACCATCATCACTGCAGATACCGCTAGGTGTGCATGGGTAAGGACAGATTTTGGGAGGAGGAAGGACTGTGGCCACATTGCTGTGGAAGAGCAGTGTCTGCCCAGCAGCCTGATGAGAAGGACACGTGCCCTGTGGGCAAATGGCAGGGAATGGCTTGGAGCCAAACAGAGGAGCTCCTGGGTATGGGCATGCCCCAGTGCTCCACTTCTGCCTGGCCTCACGTGGGAATGCTGCCTGTCTGCACAGCCTGGGCACGGGCAGCGAGGGACCAGCCCCTGCTCGCAGTGCCAACCTGCACTCGGTGCAGTATGAAAACACATGCCAGATGGGGGCAAGGGGATCGGAATCGGACTCTTAGAAATGGTAGCCCTCCTAAAAATGGGCCTATCTGAACAGAGAGAACACATGCTCAGCAGATATGCTCTACCAATTGTCCAATTTAACATCAAGAATGCTGCTCAGGGGGGCGTGAGAGCTCAAACCTTGTCTCAAAGAGACTTGGGAGGCTGGGAAAAATAAAGGAAAGGGTAAAAATGCTGAACATAGCCTGATTTGGTCAAAGAAACCCAGAGCGGGTTTTGTATAATTGTGATTTTTTTTTTTTATCTCAGTGGAAAATCCACAATATTCTTCCTTTTTCTGCCAACTTTAACCACACCTTCCCTTTGTGTCTGCAAAACAAAGATAATTAGTTTTTACTCACCTGCATAAAATGCTTGAAGAACTCCAGATGACTCAAAATTTTTAAATGGAAAGGAAATTTGTGTATATGCCCACTTATATATAATTCTTATTGTTGCAGTCTGCCAAGGAAACAAAGATTATTTCTAGCAAAGCTTTAGGGTTTTTTTATAACTTCAGAAGCTGTTTAATAACTAGTGATCAGATGAAACCCAACTTCTTTTAAAATCAATGAGAACTGGATTATGTGCTGGAGAGGAAGAAGCTTTAGCAGAAAATGTTTATATTACTGAGTATTTGTTATCTTAGATAATCACCATTTCTGCCTATATCTTCCAAGAAACTCATTCTGTTGTTCTGAAAAATATGTAATGATTTGAAGATAATTTCAGAGGCCAAACCCCCTGAAAATCTAAACCCATGATCAAAATACTTGCAAACAGTGTCTCACTTCAGAAAAGCAGTCTGAAGAGGACAAGAGGAGAAGCCATTTAATCACCTGACCGCAGTGGCTGTGATACATCTATTCTTTTTGCTTCTCCCAGTTTTAGTCTTCTTTAGATTTAGGATTTCAAATTACTTCTTTTTTTCATGTATATGATATAAATCAGTCAATGTCAATAGAACGTCTTCTAAACATAGCTTAACTCTCTTCCTGTCAGCTTCCTTCACTACAAAAGATAACAGCGACTAAAGCAATTCCCTTCCATGGACTAAATCCTGACTACCTCCCGTTTCCAGGAAAGCTGGCGCCATGTATGCAATTTCATGTAGATAACGTAAAATGGACATACCATTAAAGTAAACACTGGTATATTTATACAGTCATATAGTTTGTCTCTGAGCTCGTTCATGAAGTGCATCTCATCCCCGTAGCTAAATTATTCTGTGATTCAGTCATTCTGTGAACACTGGTATATTTATACAGTCATATAGTTTGGCTCTGAGCTCGTTCATGAAGTGCATCTCATCCCTGTAGCTAAATTATTCTGTGATTCAGTCATTCTGTGGTAGCTCTACTGTGCCCATCAATGCTACATTGGAGATGTTAAGAGCTGAGCTGGTCCTTCCCACTCCACAGCTTCATGAACTGCCTCTGCTTCACTACAGGTGTATCTACAACAAGGAGAAAGGCAAATGTTACCTTACACCACCATCTCTATTTTTAACTAACCTATCTGAACTAACCTTCCGAATCAAACGGAATCACTCAGCATTTCTCAGCAGCATTTCTCAAATGATAGCTAAAGTACAGACTTTCCATCCACATAGCATAAACTCATCTGCACTGTGTGGGGACTGGGCTTGTGGTTCAGGCCCTCAGCCGTTGTTCTTCACACCTCTCAGGTCTTAGAGATGTAAATGATAGTTTGATGTAAGGCATGTTAGCCCACCAGTTTGAGTGCGAGGCCTTGCCGGGCTGTGTGGACGTAGCCACTAACACTGTGGGAGAGATTTGCATTCAGAAGACTGCAGTAACACCCTCAGAAGGAAAGCATTGGGCTAATACCGCGGAATAAGAGTCTGGAAGAGTGCCCGGGTTCACAAGAAAAAAATATAGTTTCCACTACAGCTTGTCAATGAATATTGAAAAAAGATGAGTGATGATTAAGAGTTTAAAATAATCTCCTTTCCACCCTTTCACCTGCCTCCAGTCAAATCATAAAGCCAACCATGCCCCTGGCTTACATTATAATGGAATTACTGTTCGCGGAGGTTTGGCCAGTCAGCAGTCAATAGTGAAGAAATGACAAACGTGTGCACAAGGGAGGGCCTTTGGAAAGAAAAGAGAAAGGAAAGAAGAAAATTTATTATTGCCAGTCTACTGATGAATGCAGGCATTAGAATAGCAGATGTAGAGCGTATAAGGGGCTGGAGAGTGAAAAGCTAAGTGTTGCCTTAGAGCACCAGGAAATGGAGCCAGGGTTGTGAAAGCCATCAAGCTGCCTGCGCTCTGCATTCCTTAATGTACAATTAAATGCTTTGATAACCAAAACCAAACCCCCTAAAATGGCAAGTGCTTCCTGCAGGAACCCTTGAAATAAGGTCTGCTGCTAACGTGGGGTAGTTGTCAGCATAAGGGAGAAAGATGGGGGAACTGGAACTCCGCGCGCTGGAATGGGCATGTTTGCTTCGGCAGGTGGGACTGTTGCTTGGGATACACCAAACAGCAAGAAAAGGACTAGGAAGGATGCAGCCTTAGCTCCAAGGTAATGGATAATCCAGAAACAGCTGTTTCTCTTCCTCGACCTTTTTTAAACTGCCACAGGAGACCTCTTTCCACTCAGAGCTCAGTTATTCTTCAGCATCGACTTCTCAACACACCACTTTGGCTTTCACAAGTAATCTGTTGGACAGGCTCGGAAACCTGTGCTGAATTCCCTCATCTCCCATGTTTGGCTTCAGTTAGGAGAAGATTTGCCCCAAGACTAAACATGTGTAATATTAAGTGTAACCTTTTCTTAGCTTTATTGTACTTGCTCCTAAATCTAAATTATGTACACCTTGTGTGTGTTTATGCGTATGTGAGCGAAGGAGAGAAACTCAAACAGGCATGGAAAATGTGGACTCCATTCACCCAGCATATGCTGTAATATGAACAGACTCACAGAGGTGTGTGGGCATATGTAGACTTAACCACATCTACTATAAAGACGAAAAAAATGCTGAGAAGCATTTTGTCATGTTTTCCATTTGAAATGTGTGAGCTGTGGAAACTCAAAGCTGTAACATTAATGTTTCTTCTGGTAGGTTTTTTCCTGTGCTATTTATTTTTCCTGTGCTATTTATTTGCTATCATGTTTTTTGGGAACTCGACAAGTTTGTGAGGTGTTTTTTTTCCCCTTTCCCCGTATCTAGAAAATATGCACATATTTGAATTATGACTTTCCTACAGGAACTAACAGCTGTATGTGCAAATCATGCATATAAATCAATTACCGAGTCCTATGTACTATAAATGCACCCATTAATTAAGCAATGTCAGATGCTATGAACCATGAAGTTCATTACATCTTTAGCATTCAAACCAAGGATTATTTGAAGAAGCAATACTACGTTTACCTAATAGTTAATGAAATTAAGCCGGGTTGTTGCCAACATTCTTATTTTATGCCTAATTCGGTGTTTAAATGTTTATGAATAAAACACTAACTGCTGAAAGCAGAAATGTTGAAATGTAATTACTGGTAAGTTATAACGCACTTGAGGACTCATTATACCAGACTTGGGAGTTTTAAGATCACCAGTGTAACACACTCTCCAAAAACACAGAATTTTTATGGGCTAAAAGCTGGAAAGACATAAATGCTGTTGAATTTGTCCTGGCTGAGTGGAAATTTTGATGATCGTGGTAGTATGATTTATGGGCATAACATTTTCCAGTCATTACGTGGCTGCATTTCAGCATTGTGACATGATTTGCATATGTGAATATCCCTGCAAATTAACTTCTGATGAGAGCTACATCTGCCTGGATTAAGATGCTCCTATCTTAAAACCAATCCAGCTGCTACCCTGAAGGACCTATTTGAAAAAAAGGCAATCTGCAATGTCATCATATATAGTTTTTCCATATGTATGTCCCGATTTACATTTAAATGTAAATATTGCATGGCAATATTGGTTACTTTGTTAGGGTTTATTCTGCCAACTAAGAGGCACTCGGTGATGTCAATGTTAGGATTACCTCTGCTGCGAAGCACTCTACTTTCCTCTGTTTCATTAACCTGTCTACAGACAGCTAAGTATTAAGAGCTAGAGTGGGATCCATCACTGTTGTTCAAAGCCATTCTTAGCCACGGGAATAAAGTCAAATTTAAAAGAAAACAATGCAAAAGAAAGGAACAAAACCATAACACTCTTCCAGAAATAACAGGAGAAGAGAACAGCAAAGACCTTTACCCAAACAACACCTGCTGCTGCTGGCTCAGCATTTCCCAGGATCAGACTTTTCTGCTGGAGGATACGTATCCATAGAAAAATGGTACAACTTCTGTCACAGAAAACGTGTGTCTGGGCTCTGAATGTGACCAATAGACACAAGAGGTAAAGCCAGACAGGCAGAGAGATGGGGGGAGCACAAAAAGATAATGAAGTAACATTGTTTTTGCAGAATAACAGTAAATTCTTGTCAGACACTTGCTGAGCACTTTGCAGACCCCAGTAGTTTTTTTGCAGCACAGTAAAAGACGAGCTTGAAGGAGGAACTTAAAGGAGAGTCATGAGGCAGAGTTGTCAAGGAACTGTGAGAAAAGCAGCAGCACTTCTGAGCATCACAAAAAAAAGGGACTGTGGTGTCTGGAAGCCAACACAACAGCCTGATGCAGAAGACTGAGGGGGCCATGGAAGAGATGCTTGGAGAGTAGTAGCACAGTCAAAGCAATGGACAAATAGACTTCTCTTTGGGGTGGCCTTCCAGCAGTTTACCAAAGCCATCAGATTGCTTTGGACGGGCTCTGAGAAACATGCATGTTCTCAAAGAGATGAAAAGTTGTAAAGGCAGGGATGTATGTGCCTTAGCTGCCAGGCTCAAGAGGGGGGGATGCACTACCCTGGGGGATGGGCAGGGGAAGGAGGGGTTGCACCTGGAAAATGAAGAGACTGTGAGAGCCGTGTGGTCTTCACAGTGGATCTGAGACACTTCAGAGGCTGCAGAGGGGGAGAGGAGCAGGTATTATAGGGTGGGAGGAAACAGGTCTAAAGAGACAAGGAAGCAACGTGAGTCAGTAGCAGAGCAAAAGCAGCTGAGTTTGTGCTTGTGCTGACAGTACTCAGAATTAAGCATGGAGAGGATTGAGGAGAGGAGCCTACATGAAGGTAGACAGGTACTGAGAGAGTCATGAGAGAGTCAAGAAAAGAACCAGAGAAAGGAAGAAGCCCTAACCTGAGAGGAAAAAAAAATATTTAGCATAGAATATGCGTGCCTTTTCAGGAATGGAAGAAATCAGATATTTTTATTTTGTTGGAAGCATTTGGATTTTTACCGATACCAAGTTTTTAAGATCTATAGTAGTTATTGCACTGAATGTATGAGCTTATCCTTTCTTACCTCCCAGAAATTCACTAACATTGCTGCTGCTTGGACACACTGCTTTTGCTAAAAGCCACTGAAATTCAATTGAAACTTTAAAATTGTGACAATATCAATAAATTTGTAATGAATTTCACTTTGCACATGAGTTGAAAGCTTGACACACAGAAGTCAATGGCCAAACCCCAAGGAGCAATTGGAAACTGTTTCAGCAGCTCGTATGTACAGTCTTAACTGAGGCTTAAGTATGTAGAAAACAAAACCACACAGTAATATCCATACCACATTTTTAAGTGCTTTTTATCCCAGTGTTGTGAACTAAAATGTTAGTGGAAATACAGTTCAAAAATCACTACAAACAGAAAAAGCGTCCTCCCACCAATTCAATAAGGGGCAGTAAATACCAGTGCACTAGGCAGCACAAAGTCTAGAAGCTAGAATAACTTCATTAAAAAAAAAAAACCAAAAGTTAACAAAATACCTGTAGGCAAAAGCCTAAATAAGCATGCTTCTGGAGATAAACATGTGCAAGTACATGATCCCACCC
The DNA here is from genome assembly GCF_000687185.1 of Egretta garzetta. Taxonomy (NCBI): domain Eukaryota; kingdom Metazoa; phylum Chordata; class Aves; order Pelecaniformes; family Ardeidae; genus Egretta; species Egretta garzetta. The sequence goes on from NW_009259976.1 coordinate 2,874,212, forward strand.
ATTCTTAGACTAAGCAGTGACTTACCGTGAGATCTGTCCTCATGCGGATATAGCACTGAACAGCGGAAGGATGGCAGAGTCAACATCACGCCGTATTTATATATGTGCCAAGCAGGACACCTCAGCATGGACACAGCGCTGTGCTCTGCTGCTTCCAGGCTGGAGCTGGATTGCTCCTGTGGGTTGACGTGGAGGCAGGAGAGCTTGCTCTGTCTGCATCCCCATGCATAAATCTAAGTCTGTTGCTTGAAGCATCGGAATTTGCAGCTGGTCATTGCCTAATATAGCAAGTTACTTACTTGATGGGTTACATCCAACGATGTTCAGTACTGCTGAACACAGTCACATGTGAAAAGGTTAAGAAGTGAAGGACATGTATTCAATCTTACCAGCATTCATGAAGAGCAACAAGACTCATTCCAGTGCTGGTAATTCTTAAATCAAGACCTCTGTTATCATATAGGAATGCAGACTTAGGGAAGGCAGGAGGGGTTCCCTCTCTCTAAAGCACAGCTGATCTGACAAGTTAAGGAGGGGTAAAGAGCAGCCTGGGGAAGACCCTGCAAATCTTTTTCCAGTGCAGGCTTTGCTTCCTCATAAAAGTGGCTGCTTTCAGATCCTGCAAGTTGGAAACACAGAGTCAGCAGTGCTAAGTGAACTCACTGCCTAAATGTAAGTTCCTTCTTATCATAAAGTCTTGGATTTATTACATTTTGAGATGACTGGGGTAAAATCCTGGATACCACATGTTCCCAAGGAAGTTTCATTTACCGATTGTGTGCAATAACAAACGTAAGAAATTTCTTCCAGTAAATAGAGTTCACAGTGCCAAATTCACATATTCTCCCTGGTGTAATTCCCAAATGGCTTTGTGAAGGTCTGAAGAAGCAAAGGAGTAAATAAAACCATTCTCTGTCAGATTTACAGTTGCTTCTTCAAGAAGGCCTGCCTTGATTGCTGTCTGTCTCTGTTGTTCCCAGGTGAGTTCACACAGAACTCCTTAAATGATGTCAAGAGCAGAGGGAGCTGGAGTAGTGACATATATTGGCTCTCCAGTTATTGGGAGATATCTTGATTTTATTTCTTCTGGCACCAGCAGTCACTCTTTGTCTTCTATTTAGCATAGAGAAACACAACATAATATGCCCTCACAAGGGAAGGGTGAAAAGGAATCGTGTTATCTTAAAGCATCAGGTGCTCATTATAACCAGCAATTAGCAAATCTCAGATGTTAGGATGCTTATTCAAGCCTTCTGATTCTAAACTATTAGATAGGAAATCCTGTGAAAATTGGATGTGAGAATGCCAAGACTTCTGCCTCTCAACTGAGCAAAAATATTTAAAAAAAAAAAAAAAAAAAGACCTTTTCCCCTATACCTTGGTACTTTCAAGCCTGGAAGGAACAAAGTACCGACTCAAGTACACATATTTGCTTTTAGAAGGTTAATGCAGAGGATTTAATTGTAGATATTCCTAAGGTTTTGTTTGCAATCCTTAATCTTACAAGCTGGCAAGAAGTCTTTCACCTTTTTAAATAGACTTTGAGCTAAGAATAATGAAAGCAGCAAGACCTAACTTTTCCAAAGGGCTGGGCAGCTTCAGTTCACTCCTGGCTACAGCTGTGTGGAAGTGTCTTCTAACAAGTACTGCATTTTCGAAAGGTGCCAATGAGTCTGGTTACCTCAGATTTTCAGCACCCTTTAGCACTCTAAGCAGAGCACCCCAAAGGCCAGTATCAGAAGCCACTTGCCATGTTTGCAAATATGGACCAATATTTTGCATACGGTGTGCTTTAGATTGGCTTTGAACACAGCAAAAAGTATACCTGTAACATAAGGGTTCAGTTACAGTTCTGCCTCTCAAATATTTATGGAACACTTAATTTTAGGTAGTTGCTTCAGAAGGGAGATGAGTCTATTGCAGCACAGACATATCTTTTGTGGTTTTCAGTTGATAAAGTCTAGCCCAAGAGCACAAAGGACACAAGCGAAGCTAACGGGAATATTCCCTTTGTCTTCTGTGGACACTGAGTCAGGCTCTAGGTACTTCTACTGTTGGATGATTACCCAGCAGCCAATGCAAAATACTGGTATTTTTGTCTCATTCTTCAGAAATAGGACACACAGGCCTCCCCCTCACCCCTCCCTTAGTATCATGGTCCAGAGTGCTCTAGGAAAGAAAGAATGAATGATCATCCCACCTTTAGGGGTGCATAGATTAGTAGGACAAGACAGAAAAGCCTGCACTGGCAACACTTCAGCTGTACTTGCATGGTGGATAAAAAGAGCCCTTTCATTTCTGGATATGCTTATGAGGGGCCAGAATGAACAATGAAATCATCAGCATTATAATGTAAATCCTTCAATAAGTGTTCTAGATATGCCCAGATGGGTATGTGGATTTACTTTAAAACTAGGTTCTCTGATTTTTTCATAATTCTGCTTAAGTTCAGAATAAATTTCTTTTTTATTGTTTTTAAACAACTGAAGAACATTTTCATTTATCTCTTCACTTCCTCTGAGACCATGACTGAATAAATGAAAATTTACCCCTTATTCCTCCAGTTTCTGCTCAGTAAGCTCAAGAAGTTTAGATAACACAGGCAAGATCCTGGTTTTTTTCCAGGACCTCAGACATCCAAAGAATTGTTAGGGTCTGTCTCTTCTTTTCTGCGTGGGAGCTATTAGCACAAGTGGCTTTTCTCAGGGCATTACACCAGGAGCCCAGTCTTGTTTGTCTTAATTACCTAAGGAGTTTAACTCTGCCTTAGGTGCCTGAGTAATTACTGATTATTTGCCTGAGCGAGGTGAAGGGGGTCACATCCTACAATATTGTCATAGCAATGCTTTGGGTGTCGCATTAGTACCAGCTCCCTGGCATAGGTGGGCAACGTTCCAGCTGACTTAGGAGGGAGCAGGGTTTCACCCAAGGGAGTACAGCAAAACTCATATCTCGTTGTCAGGCACTGTGGACATTCATTACGCTGTAGTTTGAAATAGCTGTTTCTATACTTTGCACTCCACAAACTTCAGCCTGCTCAAAGCCAACTTTGGCCTCAAGGTCTACTGCCCACCTGCTCATACATCTCTAGGTCTCACCTCTCTTGGTCTTATTCCTCTTTTACTTATGTTCCTGGTGCCGCAGTCAGGACTGCATAGCATCTTTTCTGTCAGGTCCAGTGTCTAGGCAGAAAGCTGATGTGGTACTGGCAAAGGAAGGATTTGACTCATCATTCTGTGAAGCACTGGGGTACTCAGAGGCACTTTTTTTTGAGGAAAATTGAATTCTGTTCAATGGCATTCCAGGGTAGCAGATAAAACAGAATTTGTTCCTGGGATACCTACAGTATGGAAGAAAACTCTAAAAAACTTTGTGAGCATTTCAACAAAAAGTATAATATCTTAACAGAAATACTTCTTGCGCTGTCATGAGCAGCCTCATTAGTTTTCTTTGATAATTAGCTGTAACTGTGTAAAAATTATTAGATGTATTGAAACAAATGGACTTGTGAAAGAGAACCAGCATGAACACTTACTGTTAGTAAATCAATTCAGAAAAGCCTTGATTAAGCAATATACACCTAATTTCACATAAAAATGCTGATTTTTTTTTCCCTGAAGATTAACTGTGAATTCCATTAATATGAAGAAATTTCAGTCTAAATATCAACTAGAGCTTTGAGAACGCATGCTCATTCGCTGTATTGGGGAAAGTCTGAGACACATACACAGAGGACCCAAAAAGTGTGGAATTAATGCCTTCAGCTTGTCTTTCTTTGTCTAGGTGTGACCTGTATAAAGGCTAAGGAGTGTCTATGGTATGGATTTTCTTCTGGTCTTGGCATGTCACTTTGTGACACAGAAGGAGCAGCAGCAGAAAATCTCCTTGCCTAAGTCTCCCAGTAGCATCGATAGCTTGATTTTTCTCAGGTCTTGCCCATTTTGTGGTTACTTATACCCCAGATGCTACAGAATTAAGATACTCCCTTTGTGGGACCAGCACACCTTCCTTCAATGCCTTAGTGAACCATTGAGCATGGCAGCGTGGGAGGATGAGGTTTGACTGGCTCCAGAAGCAGGGAGGCATGTACCTGGCTGCAAGTTGAATTCCCCCTGGACGAACGAGGCGTTGCAGCGTTGTCGCTGCTGGAGGCTCCATCATTGCCATCAACAGCTCAACCACTGCCTTCACCCCCCACGACAGTGGCCAGGCCGTCTGTGGTGCACTGCTGCTCCCCAGGCTCCCCGGACACCTCCCATAGCGGCATCACCATTGCTGGCCATCTCTCACTCTCCCATCACCCTGTCATTGATTTGCCTGTCTCTCTGGATGCCCTTTCCAAGGCTTTCTCACAAGCAATACGTGCATGAGAAGCGCAGCTAAGTGATAATGCTCACAGGTTAATTCTGTATTACACAGGGAGGGCTGGGGTTATTGTCTCTGGGTTTCTTACCCAGGTAAGATAACACACAAACATTGCTTCCCATGCAATACCTGGCTGCCTAATGAGTAAGGATATTCAAAAGGCATACATGAGTTTATTTTCTTTATAAAAAAAGAAATAAAATAAATTTGTGGAAAGGATACGATACAAAAGCATGTAAGACAGATTTGCAATTAATTCTCCTTTCTCTTCAGTGGAATTCAAACATACCTCTTAAAACAAATGGGCTGAGGCTTGGGACAGTAATAAGTCTTTGATTTGAATATAATTTTGAAAGAATCACACATCTCTGAAAGATTAGGGAAATATAACTTTTATTTTAATGCGAGTAGTATTTTACTGGACCCTGGCAGGGTATTAGAGAAATTATCATTTTCTCATTAGTCTAACTGCCAACGAGCTCTTACTTTCCTTTCTTCACAATGGAGGGTGTCTCAGACAAAACGCTACTTAATCAAATTAATTAAGAGCGAGTAGATTTCTAAAGAATGAGGTTCAGAAGGAATCAGGCCAGGAACTTAGCATGTTCAAGACTTCAAATGCTTTCTCAAGTTCCACAGACTTCAGTGGTATTTAATTGCTTTCTTGAGTCAGGTCCTAAGAGTGTGGCTTTGGGATTAAAGCAGGGAAATTTTTTGTTAGACAAAAAGGTGCCATCAAATGGATTTATGAAAATATGAAAGTGTTGCTGAACTTCTTGTCAAAATAATTTCCTTCAAGAATATTCAGCTCTGTCATTTTTTAATTAAACATTTTGACAATTCAGGTGGAAACAACTATTTGTTTCAAAATTCCTTTTTGCTATACAGTCATGAAGTCTGAAATCAAAACCACATCTGACTTGATCTTTTTCTAATCAATTGTTCAAAATAACCGAGTTTTGTGCCAAACTGAAATAATTATTTTTTGAACTGTCATAATGGCTAATGAATGCAAAAATTAAGCAACTGGAATAAAAGCAGTCCGTGTACAGGACTCAACATTTGCGGGCTACGAAAAGAAAATCCTTCATGGATATTTTATTATGACTTAGCTTATTCAATTGTCATATGCATTTATGCTAACTGCTGTGAATACAGAGTACTTATGCAGTTTATTTTAGCATATATATTGAAAACAATACTTATTTCTTCAACTACAACATATTCATCTGCATCCTATTCTAGGAAGAAATATCTACTTGTTAGTCACTTGTGATTAATACTTCATTATTATATAATGCTCACTATAAACACTCACGCGCTCACCACCTGTTGTGTCAGGCTCTGTATGAATCAGGATTGTGAAATATCACAGCCTGGCCCATGTCTCCTGGACCTCAGTTTGTTGCAATGGGACCCCGTTGTGGTGTCCAGCATGTTACAAAGGACTGGGGAAACTAGATCCTGGCCATTCAGGAACCCTCTCCAGAGACAGACCCTTCTTTTCCTCAACAAAAAACTCTCTTAGCAGTAGGCTCCTGGTAATTATCTAACCCAAAGCTTTCAGAGCCACAACAGCATTTGGGCCTCATGACAGACAGTGACTGACCACAAGCTGCAGGGTGGAGGAGATGCCTTCTTGTAGGGCACCTCAGATGTGAGGCTCTGCTTTGTGCCACGTCATCCATCTCCAAAGATGGGTAACCATCCTGGTTTGGTGATAGCACATCGTGGAAGGGATGCCACACTGCTGCTCAGTATTTATGCTGCTGCAGAGAAACTCGATGCTGGACTCAGCCTCACAGATCTCAGACTGTGTCGGATCTGACAGATCTGCCATGGCAGAATCCTGCCTAATCACCCCTACTCATCCCAGATATATTTTTCAGGGATGGCATGAGAGTGAAGCACAGAGTCAAAGGTATAGCACATCCTCCTGTCTCCTGAAGGGTAGAAGAACTGTGTAGACCTCTGGTAAGCGTCATGCAGATTAGACTGCTCTCACCTAACATGTTCAAGTCTTTTGTGGAGAGCCAAGTCCTCACCTCTCAAGTTCAGGTTCTTTAAGGAGAGCTGGTTCAATTTGCACTTGCACAGAGTGATCTGATGCTGGCAACAAAGACAACTGTCTCACATGGAGAAGCACATGTGTTTGAAATGGTTTCTAACCCTTTTTTGGCAAAGAGGTCAGCTGGGGAAAGCCAAAGCTCTTTGCCACATGTGTTCTCAGGTGGGATACTGAGGCAAGAGGATGGGGGATGAGGCATGAAGGGGAGGAGGCATTTCCACAGCTAATACTGCTTTCCTCAAGCAGACTTCTTGAAGAAGCAGCCATCAAAACTACTGAGAAAAGAGCTTTGTTTTCTTTGCTCTTTCACAGATCTGTGATTCAGAGAGTGTAACATGAAAATGGGTGGTTCTTTTCTGAAAAGATAGCTATGGTGTATGCGATATTCATAAAACCCACTGGAAACTGTGACTTGCAACAACCTCTGGAAGCTCAATTATATTTCCATTTACCAGTTCTCTTTCTTCTTCTCCCCTGTAGCACCATCCTATTGCAAAGTGTCTAAGGGGAGGTGCCAAATGGCAGGGTGAAATAACTTAAATATTTGCATAGAGAAAGAAGACGTACCTCTTTCAGAAGTCATGTTTTTAAAGCCTGACAAGAGATTTCTTTATTCTATTTTTTTTTTAAGTAAAATGAAAGCAATAATGAACATTAAGTGGAATTAGCAGAGATGAACTAGAAACAGCCCAGCTAGGATGTCACATAAAGCCAAAAAAAAAAAAAAAAAAAAAAGAAGAAAAAATTTGACAAGAGTGTTTCTGAAACTAGCTATACAGAAATGAAGAAAGTCATGTAACCAAGTACAGCAACATACTGCAGATTTTTGTTCTAATTGTTCAGAAATGTTGTCTCCCACTCTCAGACCTTCTAGTCCAAGTTTGAGCCTGAAGCAAATTTTTACAGTAGAGTTATAAGCCCATGAAAACAGAGGTTTATAATGGAAACACTGGCACAATCCTAACTGATGGTGTTGTGCCATGGGGTGCCTGTGTAATAAAAAGTCTCTGAACCTGTATGCCAGCCAGAATAGCTAGCAACACCCAAAAAAATAGACAGAAGCAGAAGAAACATCAGCAGCACTAGCTTTCTGAGATAAAAGAAATACACAAAGTCCTACACAATAAAGGATTACAAACAAATAATTTGTCACAGCTTTGAATAAATACAGAATAGGAACCATGCTTTGGGAAAATGATGGGTTATTAAGGTATGGAATTTAATATCATTGTCAATCTATAAAACTTTTACAACCTAGTCTTATTTGCACGGAGATTACATCCCCAAAGCTCAGTGCCAAAGACACATGTTAATAAGCTCACAACTTTTAATTAAGCAATATGTATAAGTAGATTCCCATTAAGCTGTGATTTGTGGGCTAGTTCATTACAGTGGGTTCCAGCCACCAGACACATATTCAATACAAATCAAGCAGCCTGCATATTATCCAGCTTAATGTGAGCCTACTTGGGATATTTTATCACCAGTTCAGTTTGGCGGTTCAGAGAACTATATTTTTTTCTAAGATTGGGGGCAGCGACCAGAACCTTATAATGACCCCATGTTGTTTTCTTAATGAAACTATCCATCTGAATTGTTTAGTTGCAACTGGTAATTATTCATACAGTTAATCATAGTTCTATTATATACAATACATATATGACATTCAGCCAGAACACATTTGCTCTCATTTAAATTAAATGCGTAAAATAAGGCATAAAAGAAGGAAATATGGATATTAAAGACATGGAACAATAAAAATAATTCACACATTTCACTCCAAAGAGATTGATGACAACATTTTCCAGATCTTCGAATAACTCTCTTTTTAGTTCCTGAATTATGCTAAAATTTCTGCTCCCAGTTTGTGATACAGGATGTCAACTATAATTTTTTTCAATCAGCTTTACTCATGACACAGTGTGGCCCTCCATTTCACATCTTTCTTGCTTAGACAGATTTCCCATTGATTGCATCAGCAGTGAGGATTGTACAGCAACCTGATGCACCAGTCTTAAAAATAAGATGGATATTCTGCAATATTTACAATATATAACACTTTTTTTTTCAGGAATTAGAAGTTCATGGATCATTGGATCATAATCTAGGAGAAATTACTATGGTCAGATTTCTGGAAAATAATACTTCATCATAGCATTTGCTTCTGGTATTCCTTCCATAATAATAAGTTAATGAATTAATTTTGCTACATATTTACAGTTATCAAGACTGACAACTGTTGTTTTTAACAGCCTTTTCAGTAAGGATTCTACTATACTTAACTGTAAGGAAATACGCATTTTATTTACTGACTGAACTTTTCCACGTAACCTTTCTTTAGCCCCCATAAAACTACACAAAATACTTAGGGTCTATTTTTTTTTAATTTGTGTTTTCTATTTCACTACTGAAATAGTGTCTAATCATCCAATCTTAGCTAATGTAATGATACTATCAAGAGCTGCCCAGTATTTACTTGGAAAGCAGACTTTTCCATCCAGCCCCTGAGCATTGGTCCATCTTATTCAGTATCTTGCTAAGAGCAGTGGCTTAGACATGAGGTTTTATGAAACCAGGGTGGGAATTCGTTCCAGTAGAGGAGAATCCAGGCTGAAAGAGAAAGGAGGCAGCTCCTGAGAAGGAGATGTGAACTACAAATCAAGAAGACAAGGAGAGGAGAAAGATCATAATTAGCTATAGCTCTAAATGTAACAAGAAGAATTTTTCAATCAATATGGTAAGCTGCTTGTAGCCAATTAAAAGACTGTAAAGTAGGGACGATGCCATATGTAGATTAGGCTAGTCTCATAAAAAGAGCCTTAAAGCAGTGTTGCATAGTTCATGAATTGATTTTGCTGGAAGGCCGAAGAAAAAGGAGCTGCAATAAGCCAGTCCTAGTGTAGCAGAAGTGGTACCTCGGAGAACTCCATCAGCGGGAAATGATACAGTCAGAGGAGTTTTACACATCCCTTTTTCACCCAAGTTTCAACCCCACCTCACCAACTTTCATAGGATCACACTGGTGCAAAACTATAATGAAGATTTTTTTTACAATTACGCTATTTCTGAGCTTAAGAAAGCAACTCAGATCTGGGAAAAACTGCACCTCTACCTTCAGCTTTAATTCACCGCTGAATCCTAGAACTTTGCCTTTGGCAGCTCCATGGGATACAGCACCATTTGGAGGAGTGAGGAGACTACCACAGATGCCAGAAGCTAAAGAGTTAAAAACAGTCTCTTGCAGCCTGCAGAGAAAGCGCGGAGTCAAGGAAAACACCCAGACATATAGCTGTTGAGACAGGAGCAACATTACAGCCATTAAAATCAAATGTCAAAGAAGGAACAATGCCTATTAGCTTTTAGAAACCAAAAATGAACAGTTCAGCTTTATCAAACAAATGGGTTGCACTATCCAATTACTAACTTCTGATAAGCACCATGTCAATTTTGAAATTGTACTGCTGAGTCTGTGGAGAAGAAAAAATAAATCTGAGTTATCCACATAACAAGGATAAAAGGAAGCCAAACTATTACAATCCTGACCTAATTACCCAGGCAAATCATTCCCCTTTCAGGAACATCGTAAAGCCAGTAAAAACACTGTAGCCTTCGCTGACGAAGCTCTGACCTTGTATGAGGCCCCTTTCCTCTCCCATTCAGTTCCCATCTGATCAGAAGCCTTGAGAAGTCCTCCACTTGGGCCCTTCACTTGAAGCAGTATCATTCGCAGCATCTTTGTCTCTCATCTTACCCAGGAATATAACAGCTAGGACTGTGTATGCCCCAGCTGAGCGGGCAGCAGAGGGCTGCAGCCTGCAGAGTGAATGGGACTCCCCATCCACTGCACGTAATTAGGCACAGCCACACAGAGCGGCTGGCAAGTGCGCTAGAGAAAGCCAAGGGCATAACCAATAGCTTATTTGCTCTTTTAAAGTAACGTCCATTGTGTTCAGGGAGGATGCAAAGGCTTCCATTCCTTCTTCCACGTTGTTAAGTCTGAAGCAGGTTGGCAACTCCCATTTTAGTGCTATTCCCAACCCCAAGGTACATGAGCTGTAGATTAAGCATGGGTTGAATTTCTCCTTCAGAGAGGACAAAAGGAATTATGAAAACAGCAGCAGCAGAGTATACATTTGAAAGATTAATAATAATTAGAAAGCCTTATAAAATATAACTGATCTTTTAATATGCTTATGTGGTTAAAAATAAAGCATATTTTTCATGCTTTCTTATCTAACCTATGGTTGTCACATACCTGGGTGGACAAAGCCTTGAACTAAGCAGAAATGATGCTCCCTTCGCCTTCCCCATATATCCTGACAAAGCTGAAGGAGGGCATATATCACCAGGCATATGGCAATATTATAGAGAAAGCTAATACCTTAGTAGGATTATTTATTAATTTTAAAATATATAACTACTTAATGACTTTGCTGACAACTCTAGTAGTGCTGGGAATGTAAGCCACTATAGAGCTGAGCAGGTTCCCTTAGTGAACAGCCATCAACTTTGATTGGTTAGATGGACATTTTGTGTCTTGCCTGCTCCCAAATGAAGTGGCAAGAGTAACTTTGGAGGTTTCTACATTAGTGTCGTAGATGAGCTTTTGGGGCAAATCTTCCTGATGTCCCCACTTACTGTGCTTTCTGCTTCACACTGTGGCAGTCTTGGGGCACATTCAGTGGGTTCCTTAGTTGAAACTAAGATGGAAGATTATTCCAACTTATTTCTGAAAGTTTATTCCAGGAGTAAACCTATCTTACTCCAGCGCCTAATGGGCATTAAGTCCAGAGGACCAGATTACAACTAGTCTGAAGTAAACCCCTAAAACCTGTGTTGCATGGATGCCAGACCTTCAGCACCAGCTGTTTTCCTCTACAGATCTGTTCCTACTGTCCTGCACTACTGCTAGTGTAGATGTAGTCTCTTAGTGTTGCTTCCTTGCGCATTCTCACACCATACGCTTCTTGCGTTTTTTTTAATCTCAGCCTAAAACGAGCATTAAAGTCCATGTTTCATCCCCAACCACTTAGCCATCTTTGACAACTCTCACCTCAAAGATCTGTCTCACCACTCACAACATTTGTAGTCAAATAAGAAACACAGCAAACAAACCTTTAAACCAGACAGACATGCACAGAGCAGAAATCCACTCCAGTTGCAGCTGTGCTGGATGAAGGAATAAGAGCATCACCCCTACCTGTCCTCACCACCCTTCTCTCAAAGATGATGGCACTCAGAGCTGCTAGTGGAGCTGCTCATGCGAATGCTTTCTCACCTGTTTTGGGTAAAATGGCCCTGCAAAGCTTGAACGGCTGGAACAGAAGGTATTGGCTGCTCATCCTGAAATACATGAGGGGAAAGCTCCCACGGGAGCTGCTCTTGCATGAAAAAGCAGCTGCAGATGATCTCTTCAGGTGGCACAGCTGCGCTCAAAGGAAAGCTTGTGTCCACAGCAATGGCAAGGGTAGAAGAGGAAAGCTAAAAAATAGAAACCTGAATCCAACAGCTCTTAATCTGGTCTCACTATTTTCTTTTTGGACCAAGTTGTGCCTGAACCAGCTCTTTTGACATTCTTGTAAAATCCCTCTGGCTGTCAGAGGAGCACAGACAAGCCCTCAGCTTATAAGTACAGCCCCAGCCTTGAGTAAAATGTTGTGTTCCTGATAAGCTGGATTCATGTGCATAAGGCCATTGATTCATAGGCAACCGCCAGCGTTTAGGAGTTGTTAGTCAGCCAATGTAATATGATAAGCTTTCCAATGCCAATGCAATTTCTGGACCCCAAACATAAGCAATTCTAAATGGAAGCATGCAAAGAAAAAATATGGGAAAAATAGGAGGCTGTAACCAATTCCTGTCCACCACTTGTTAAAGAAAAAACATCATGTGATTAAACTTTTCTATCTCTAATTTGAAAGATTCTATGAAAAAGTAACATACTTTCTCTGATAGTTTAGAGCTTCTCTAGTATATTCACAGATAATATTTGTGGAAAAAGACAAAAGCCTTCAAACACTGATATTTAATTCAAAAATAGGAGCTGAAGACTTAGCATCAACAACAGGCAAAACTCTGAAAAGGTTTGAAATACAGAGCCTTGCCACTGAAATCTGTCCTGCTAACATTCTGTACACGGGAGCACAAACACACACGCACGTCCATGCACTGGTTTTAGATGCAACGATAGTTGTCTATTGCTCCAACTTCAATGTGGTTATGTTTTCCACTGCATGGTGAAGTTCGAAAATTTATCTGAAACAATGTTGTGCGGAGTCCTTTTTTTTTAATTTTTATTATTTTATTATGTAAGGACTGCACCTTTGGAGCAGGAGGCTATTATAAATATATGTCGTAATGCAGATGAGGAACTTCTCCAATTTCATTAACAAGTAGCAAGATCTGTGCGTATACCTCCCATACAGAATGTTTTAGAAATATGCCCTATTATGTCTAGTTAAGTCAACCTTGTGTCATTATTTCATATTAGCGTATATGACAGGATTGGCATACCCAGAAAAGATGCATCAGAACCATTACACGTCAGCCAAGAAAATGAAAAAAGGAATTCTATATTTTGAAAACTAGGTTAAATATCATGTCCTGAAATATTTTGAGAAGAAAAGGTTGTATTGGTACCAAAAAGAATGTGTGTTGGTTTAGCACTTAAGGAAGTACTTCAAATAAAGATCTTGTAAAACAAGAGAATAAAAAAAATTCTGAATACATATCTAAGTAGAAGAAGATAGGGAAATGAGAATGAAAACCTGCTCCCCCAAGAGAAGGAAGCATTGCTTAAACTGCTTGTTTTAGAACATATATTGTACAAGATTGACAATTTTTTTTTTCGCGAGGAAACCTTTTGAAATATATGTCAAGATTTTACAAAATATTTCTTTCAGGCCCAACTTCGTTATCCTACACTATTAGTGGAAATACTTCTGCTGAATAGACTACACAGATTTCACTAAAGTGTTAAGCACAAGTTAAGCACCAGTTAAGCACAAATGGAAAAGGTACTTGTTTTGGGCAGATCTCATAATTTTCACACAACCCCAGAAATGTAGGACCAGAAGAAAACTCAAAATTACTCCAGCCAACCTTTGTACTGAAAACAGATGAACTATATCTATCTTAGCCCTTAGTAATGGTTGTTTGCCCTGTCTCCAAAAACTAGAAATAAATAGTACTTGCAAGAAATTTAAGCTGATTGCCCCTTATCCTTCCTCCCCTGACCACAGAAAACAACTGATTGTCATTTTTACAATGTATTCCAGAAGAGGTGGTATTTTACTCCATGTATGAGGTCTTGAAATTATGTGCTGACAGGAGATTCTTGGTTTTCATGATTTAGTTTGTCCCTCACTTCCTACCCTTTTCTCTTTGTAAAGAAAACAGCTTTCAAACCTAGTCATAAAAGAAAACTCAAAATAGGATTCCCCAAAGAATGACACTAGGGGAAAAATGAAGGACTCAAGATAGCTTCATGCAGATTAGGATCTTGTATTTTTGATACCTGAACTGTAGTTTTCTCTCTTTCTAATGTTTGATCTTGCTGGTGAAGATGCAGCTGCGGCTCAGACTTCAGGCCCTGACTTGCCCATGTCATTCCCAGGACTTTTGCTGTGTGGCTCCTGCCAGATGACTCCCGTTTAGGAGGAGGAAGGGGCTTAGGAATGGTCTAAGACTCTGAAAGGTTTATGACTTCTCACATCTTCCATGTGTTCAGACAGCACATTTGAGTGTCTCCAAATGCCCACTGCTGTGGAGTAAATAATGTTGCTACGTATAAAGGTAGCCCTCAATGTCAAAACCTCTTCTGGTACAAATTCTCACACCTCCATCATCTTTAAACTGAGCAGCCAAAAAGTACCTGCGCTGAGGATCAGGCTCCCCATCTCTAGATTACTGGATAATAATATCCTATCAAGGAGATATAAGAGGGAATCAGAAAAGCTCATCAAAATGTTCAGTGACATGGCAGCAGATTTATGAGAAAAAAGATGTCATTATAAAGAAGAAAAAAAAAAAGGAAAGGTCATATTCATTAGTAAGAAAGGAAGACCTAAAGAATGTACAGGAGATGCAAATATTACAGATCTACCAGCACTTTGGAGTTTTGTTAAGAAAGAGGGAGGTTTTCTTAGGGCATTTAATTAAAATGAGGTACTGCTTCTCTTTATTTTTACATTTTCAGTCTCTTTATTATCATAGCAATACGTCTTCAACTGCTTCCTTAAGCATTAACAGCTGATTTATTTAATAAAACTGAGGACTGAGCATCACTGGAAATACTGCTTCCAATGGAATGCTCTCATGCTGTGATTGGTGAAGTGCTAAGTAATTTGCTTTTAATGCTAGCACATACCACTTAGCACTATATTTAACTGAATGATGAAAATCACTCATTTTTCATCCCCTTGCTTAACTGGTGCTCAGTGTAATCTATCTACTGTACTGTGAGCCTAGCGCCAGATATATTCTAATAGACCTTGCTCTCCAATCTACAACAAGCATTTTAATTTTTAATTCATACTTATGTCTTTATCCTTTAATAGAACAGAACTACAGATGGGGAGTATGTTTTAGATAATAAGAGCACAGTAGGTACCTAGGGAAACTACACCACTAAAAGGATTCTTTATTTACACTTTTCAGTAATGACTACATATATATAGCTACACGGGAGAAAATTGTTGTAAAGGAACACTGCATAGACAGGCAATTACTACCCAACTATAACTGAGCATTATGGATGATGTTGCTGATAAGAGCACTTCAGAAAACAATTTCAAAGCCAACACCACTCAGTGTATGTTGACCAATAACCATGGGATCTCATAAGATTTAAGTAACCAAAATTAATAGGTAGGATGCTACATTTTCAGCAAAAATGTAAGGTAACTTTACTTAATATTTAAGCATACTTTAAATTCAGCTTTCAGGAATATATATGCTGTTGCAGAACTGTACAACCCAGATCAGATGAAAGTCAATGGAGGCATGCCAACATAGCTGAGGGAATAAAAGTGGTCAATCAAGTCCTTCATATAGAACAAAGTCTCGGGATCAGATCCACATTTGTTAAAAAAATCAGCACAGTCCTATCAGAACTGCAGATGTGGTGGCTCCACACATAAAGTCAGAGGCCAAGAAGATGCATATAGTATGATGCTGCCCACAGCGTGCTGTCGTCTTGGTACTGTCACCCAGAAACTGCAGTAGGTTACAGCTCACCACCTTAACTCATAGCAGAGGACAGTCACGCACACAAGCAATCCTAGTGGCTTCCACGGCATTGTTTTTGTCATTCACTCATTGTGAGGTAATCGGCATTACCCCAGCATCTGGGATAATTGGTGAAAAGCACAACTCTGCTCAGGTAATAAAAATGTACAGAAAAACTCTAGGAGTGGATGGTTTCTCTTCAGTTAGTTTCTTTTTCAAAATTATGTACAATAGTTTAAAATGTCAACAGGCAAAGCAAACATTAAAAAGGCAATTTTATTCCTGTTATGACAGAGAGAAGTCATCCAAGTATATCTGATGCAATAAAATCCACAAAAATCACATCATTTCTTGTAGTATTCAGAAGATTTTTAACACCATTTCTGTCTGGGTGTAACACATAAAAACATGCACATATGCACATGCACACAAATCAATTAAAGAAAAAAAAGTAGAAACCAAATTGTTATCTTGCAAACCCAAAGAAAAACTGTTTTCAGGAATGACATTTAAACCTCCAGATTACTACCTAATATCATCTAATGATTATTCAGGTGGATGAGAACCATAGATTTAGGTATCAAAATTAAACAACAATGTTCAAAACATTGGGAAAGATCTTAAAAAGATAAATGCATCTGAAAAAGTTTTACCATACCGGTGTGAACAAAGGGACACCAGCAAAGCATACATGTTAGAAAAATGTCACTGATTACTATGTTAATTGATTATAGTGTTCTGCATGAATGATTCAAAATAGCAGGAAGTTAAGACTCTTCCCTTTTCCATCTGCATTTTCAGAACAAAAAGGATCCTACTACAGGGAAGACCAAGAGTCAGGGCACTGGCAGTCTGCCCTTTATTTCTGCATTTGCCTCTGACTTTTGTGACCTTGGACAAATGACTTCACCTTTCTTGCCTTTCTTCCCCCTCCCACCTTCTCCTTCTGTTGTCTCTCCTAGTCCTTGCCTTTGGGGCATGGACTTCATTTCTTACGCATTTGTATGAAGCCAAAGAGAATAGGCACCGACTGGTTTGAGCTAATGCTCAATACTTTAATACTACTAAGAAAGCATGAGGATAACCTCCAGGTTGCTTTAAGCTGCCATAGGTCCCAGGGAAGCAGGTCTGACCAATATTAAGACCCCAGCAAAATGATCTTCTCTGGGATCTTGTAAATTTTGCAGCCTGTTGGGACTTGGCTATGGAACTGGTGGCATGAAGCCATCATTGTTCCTCTTCTGGGCATCTTTGCAGCCTTGCAATTACAATAGTGTTGTGCTTTGAATAATTACTGAAAACACTATCAATGTTTTAGCCATGAAACTTGAAAGACAAATCAGCAACGTTTTCCCTGCCACCACTAGCAGGTACAAGCAAACTTGAAAAAGCTGGAACAAGCAAACCTGAGAAATCTAGGAATGTCCCACTATTTGGAAGAAAAAAAAACCCATATGAAATAATTACATTTGCATGATCTGATCTGTGATGCAATCCAGTGAGCTCACCACACTGAAAAGCTTGCTGAAGCCACAGAAGAGCTATGAATGGAGCATTTGCAGGACAACACTGTAGGCACAGAGGTGTGGATGTCAGAACCGTAAATCCTGTCAGACAGTAACCATAACATGGATGTGGATCAGGATGTAAACAACTCTGTGGATTACGCATTACTGCAGGAATTAGCTCTTGTCAGAGACAACGTGGTTTCCTGAAGATTAGAAAACAAAGATGTAGAGAAAGACATGATATAAATACACGGGCGACTGTATTGATGACCTCCCTCCCACAAAAAGAGGGAGACAGGAGCAAGAGCCCATACACTAAATTTATCAGTTTTCCTTCAAAACACTGTGTCTTGTGCGCTCACGTGAACTTTCCAAGGTTCTTCTGTCAGCAGACAAGATTACTTGTGGATTTAAGAGTGACACAAGGTGCTTTTAATTGAACTTTACTCCTCAGAGGGCATCAGAAAACTGACAGCGATAGGACTCAGCTAAGTGCAGGGATCTGGCGGAGCCAGATCTGGTACTGAGACCCTGGGTAAGGAACGAGAGGAAACTGATATCTTGCAGTAACAGTGATGTCTAAGGACACCCAGTGTCTTCCGTAATTCTCTGTCGTCGAACACCCTGATACTACCTTTCAGCAGCAGCAACTTCACCTAGCAACTTGACGTATGTGGACATGGTCCCCTCTGCATGTAATTCTCTAGGTGCTGGGAGGGGCTCAGTTGCTCTCTCCAGTACATGGTGGAAAACACAATGCGAACCTGAGAGATTGGGGCTTTCGCACTCAGAACACATACCTAATTATAGATAAAGTAGCTGATTTAAGCCTGCCCTCAGCTTTAAATACTTCAAATGCTTTAATGGATTTGCATTGCTGTATTGAGTTTCTGAATGGAAAGTGTGACAGCATTTGGGTGAATGACAGCTCTTCAGCCTTCAGGACTCTTGCAACAGACTTATGAAACTACCCTAGGATGAAGACCCACTGGAAAACGCAGCTGTGAAATTTCAGCCTTAACCGATCGCACCCTCGTCTTTCCAAGAGAAACTGTGTTTTCAAATTATCTGTTTTCTTCTATCCCTCCCATGGTTTTATGCTTAGGTATCAGCATTGTTTTTCAGCTAGGTACAGAAATTGAAAATAATACCTTTCCACCCTGCTGTACTCTTCTTCCTCTCCCTCAGCTTGATACGTGAAGATGTGTCCAGCACGCTGTCCATTTCGCTTCTGTGCTCCTGGGATGTGCTCATTTCATTAGACAAAAGACTTTCTCCGGTAATATCGCCAAATGCCTGAAAAACAGAATGGATAAACCCAACGTATTATTATGGCAGCGTTCAGCGAAATATCAGAGGGAACAGAGATGACTTTGATTACACTTCCCCACCCCTCTCTTCTTGCTTTCAAAATATTGCAGCTTAGAAGCTTGTGTATGTGTGAAATTTTATTCTGTCATACTAATAACCCAGCTTTACAGCAGCTTACAGTTTAGCTTTCATGGTTCAGTTCCACTCCTAGGCTTATAACAATTTTTATAACAGTTCTGCCAAAATATTATAAAGTAAAAGTTACTGTAAATGTATTCACTAATACAGATAGAGCAGTGAGATTAGCAATTTAAACACATGTGAAATGTGAATTCGCCTAATTTTTCTCAGACTCTAAAAGCTTTAGTAAAACAGTGGAACGGGGATTTTTACGCCCGTTGCTTTTAATAATTTCTTCTTATGATGTTTTTGACACATGGAGAAGATTTGAGAGAATAAAGAATAGACCTTCAAAGAAGAAAATCATGGCCATGAGGAGGAGATGATGTGTTATAGGACTGGAAACTGGTTATAAAGCCAAGACACTGCATCAGATCCAGCTCAGTTCATTAGCAGTTACCACATCACATGTCAGATCTTCAGCTTGTGTCATGTGGGTGGCATTTTGCACAAGAGTGCCCTGGCTCTGATTGTTTTCACTTTCTGGAGTGCCCATATAAGAGAAATTTTGCTCAGATGAATGTGAGCAGAAATCAGACTTCAGACGCTGAGAAGTAGCAGAACCTCAGCTCTGTCTAGCTGCTCTTACTCAAATGCTAGCACGGAAAAAGCAGATTGCTCCAGTAATACCGTAATGTTTTAATGAATTTTGCTATTCTCAACCTGGTTTAGCACAGCTGTAATAACTCTGGTTTATGTATGGGAATAATGTCTAATTTCTATTGCATTTTTGTGTACTTTTATAATCTGGCTGATGAAGCATCTTAAAATATTTGTTGTATTTCTGGATCTGATATGCTGGGAAGCACTGTTACCTCTGGAACAGGGAGATACAGACAACATAGGGAATATTCCCCACTTCACATAAAAACTGTTATTGATCATTGGAGTGGTCTTATGCATCCTACATCCTAGGCAAGTTTCTTCATGCCAGGGTACTCTTTCTTCTTAGCTACATACTACTTACACAGAACACCTACTACTTGATTTTTAGCTTTATTCTTTTACACTAAGGGATAGTCCAGTTTTAGATTGTCCTGAGCTGTTTCTCTCATGGCATAAACAATCTTCAGGACAGGTCAAACAGAGGTACAACATCATGGCAGGGCCTCATAGCAACACTTTGGCAATATACAAAACCAAGATGACAGAAGACAAAAAGGGGCCCTATAACATCAGTAAGCTAAGAGAAACAGTGATATTTTTACTGTCATAATAATCTGAGAAAAAATGTGGAAATATCATCAGGTTATACCTGGAGATTTAATACTAATTTCCCAGAAATTGGAATATTAATTTCATAGAATCATTTAGGTTGGAAAAGACCTTTAAGATCATCAAGTACAACCATAAACCTAACACTGCCAAGTGTTAGTAAATCATGTCCCTAAGCACCATGTCTACCCGTCTTTTAAAAACCTCCGTGAATGAGGACTCAACCGCTTCCCTGGTCAGCCTGTTCCAGTGCTTAATAACCCTTTCAGTGAAGAAATTCTTCCTAATATCCAGTCTAAACCTCCTCTGGCACAACTTGAGGCCATTTCCTCTTGTCCTATCGCTTATTACTTGAGAGAAGACACCAACACCCCCTCACTACAACCTCCTTTCGGGGATAAGGTCTCCCCTGAGCCTCCTTTTCTCCAGGCTAAACAACCCCCATTCCCTCAGCTGCTCCTTATAAGACTTGTTTCTATGCAAAAAAAGAGGACACAGGATATTTAGAGTTCACTGGAAAAGCCTTTCCATTGGTGTTGGTTAACACATACCAAAAGCTCTTTCAAATCTGATAGTTCACATACCCAGCATGCCTGACTGAAGCAATCGAAACCCTTTGCTACACTTAAGGTGCTATCATTTACTTGTGTACTTTAAATTGAAGCTTGTATGCGTATGTCAGATTTTTAGACTTGATCAGATGTTGTGCAGAGTTCTGTTCTTAAATTAAAGTCCAAGTTGTTGTTTCTGAGAGTGACTTAATAGCAGTAACCTTATGGTTAATCAACGGTGTAGTAAAGTTCACTGTGCACTTACTGCAGTGTAATTATAAAGTGAGCAAAAATATAATTGATGCATTTTGTCAATCTGTGTAGCTGCAAGGTACTTTTTCAAAGGTTATTTTTTTATTTGGATAAAATAAGTTAATGCTGTTTTGGCAATTACCCTTTGACTTCAGAGATTTTACTGCTGATTCAGGTAAAACGACATGAGAGATGAATAAAGATTATAAGCATTTAAGAATACAAAATACCTTCTGCAGCAATCAGTGGCTCTGCCCTTGCAACATAAAGTCATTCAGAAAATCACTGAAAATACAGGTGTTTAAAGTGGGTTGGAACTGAAAGGCAAGTGTTTCAATACAAAATAGCACTTTTAAAGTAGCCCGTAATTATCAGCACTGATGTTTGCTATACAGCACAACTACAATGATATGGCAATATCTTTCCCATGAGCATTGGCTCAGACTGAACGGAGGCACTTGAACTTGCTCCTATCCCTTCTGCAAACATCCGAAGGAAACAGCTCTAACTCCCCAGGCCCCCATGGAAAAAATAAATGCAAATATCCATGCCCATAAGATATTTGTGTATATATTGGCTAGGTATGTAACCCTTGCTCCTCACCCCATATTCTCTGCCAGTAATAAAGGAGCCAGCATGATTTAAAATTGCATATTCATATGCAGAATAAGGATATAATGCTGCAGTGTAGGCATTTCAGTCATTTTCTGTTTATCTGAAATCCTGTAAAAAAAATTGCACCCTGCTGAAACCCAGTGGTGGCCCTGTCTCACCACTTTCCAGGTCCTTCTATCAGACCACAGCCTCCATTACAGATAATCAGGACATGGTGTCTTGACGGAAATACATCTTTTTCCACATGGCTCTGTGAGTTTCTGGGGTGGAAAATGTATTGAACCTGGGATTTGGAGAAAGCTAGAGAGGGGAGAAATGGCCACAAGGCTGCCTCCTGCATTTGCCTCCTGGTGCATGCAGCAGCATAGCATTGACTGTAGTTGATAATCTTAACAGATTAATAATTGATAGACGCAGTTTCCATTTAAGACTATACCTCACTTTACTGAAAAAAAGTAAGGACTTAATCTTATACTTGAAAAGGTAAACAACCCAAATCAGAAGGTATGGAGAAGTAACTTCTCCTTGGCTGAGACGCAGTGTGCGTGTCCTCTGCATCTGCAGGAAATGGGGTGGCTTAGCCATCACAAGGGCAAGGAGCAACAGACTGGGTCCACTTCAGGACAGGATTCACATGCCACATTTGAGATGAGCTGCATCAATTTGAGAGAAAATCATACAGATGCAAGATTGCTCCAGGAAAACTCTCTTTTTCTTGTTCTCATCTTTTCAGTGGGGTGGAAAGAGTCACCTGGACAACTATTTTATTTCTTAAACTGATTATCTTTAACTGAATTATAACATTAAAGGAGAAATATATACCGGTAAAGAAAAATTAAAACAGTCTGGTTTACTTCATATTTGCAGAGGAACTAGCAATACTGCCATGATCCTCAACAAAAGGGCTGTAAGTTTGCAGGCAGTACTGATTTGATTGCCTATATCCATGGGAGCATCCCTTAGCTGACTTTTATCATGCATGAATCCCAACTGAATCTCAATGCATGTTGAGAGGTATCATCCTTCCACTGAACTCAGTCACAAAATATTACTTGTCTTCAATGGGGCACAATCAGATCTCAGAATTAGGCAGGCAGCATGTGGCGAAGCCTATTCAGCCCAGGAGTACATACACACTTGCATGCATTAATGTGGGTAGAATCACTCTTGTGAGGGATAAACCTTTGCTGTTAATCCCTGCTTTTACAGGGATATCCAGGAAACCGACTCATTGTAAAGTGGCCACGTTTGTGGATGACCTGGCGTGACGCTGCTGAAGCCAGCTAATGTAGGTCAGTCTACACCAAATAATTACCTTTGCCCAGCCTCTCCCCAGCCAAGAAGTCCTCACCCACTCACCTCGGCTGATCCAGCTTATGGTTTGGAAAGGCCAGAGCTTTCCTTCTCCCTCTGCAGGGTCTGGTGAGATGATGAAGCCATTACGTAGCATACCAACCTCAGTTACTGAGCTGGAGCAATCCTCCCTCTTTCTCTTCTCCGTAAATCTTTGGTGACCACTGCAGCGAGACTCTTTATGAAAACAGCGCATGGGGCTTTTGCGGTAAACTTGACCAACTTATTCCCTTAATGAAGTTATAGCCAGAAAAAGCTGCACTCACGTACATGCATAAACTGCACTGGAGTCAACTGTACGCCTTATGCACATAAGGGAAAAAAAATAGAGCCCAATATTCATAGTAACATTGACTATATAAAAAGAATTTGTGGAATTAAGAATAAAACATGAGGCAATTTGTTGATTTGCCCAGGGAATATATGGGAGCGACAAATGTGTAGATTATTCTAAGGTTGTTTTTTAGTGTCATTATCAGATCCAAGAACTGTATATAAAAGCACGCAGTCCTTCACATGCTAAAAGTATAGTTTGCTCAAACAATTGTAAAATATTCAGTATTCTTAAGATTAAATATCTGAATATTGCTTCTGAAGGAACAGCTGTCAGCTTAAATCTAAAGTCTAGTTTGTTTACTGGCTGTATTTTATATCTGTTAGAAAATGACACCAAATGGCAATAAAATTGTTGTAAGTATTCTACTGGGGAATATAAATGCCCTTTGGTTACAGTGTACATATCTTTATACATAATTCCAGTATATTTTCCCTAGAATTATGTTAAATATGTAAAAAGCCTTTTCTCATAAAGGTAAAAATGCTAGATGTTTCCAAGCTGTAATTTAGCATTAGTGTCAAGATTGCTTCAGAAAATAAGCTATGGTTACTGTTTCATTCTTTTTAAGTGTCACTCAGCATACCATATCTGATCTTGTATTCAAAATAAACTTATATGATTTTATTCACTTTTCCAGAAGTGCAAGAGAGTTTAGACATAATTTATAGCATATGGATTGATGTAAATAGCTTAAACTAAGTAATTGGCTAGTCACCTATGCTGTCTTATCCTATTACTACTAGGTACTTTTCAAGTAATTAGGGAAAACAGATCTCTCTCATCCAGTAAGTTTAAATTAGATGAATCCTTGACATTTGTGTAGGTTTATTTGATAGATAAAATCATACTATACAAAAAGTTTCTCTACAATGCTGAGGTTTACTAGGCCTATAATAAGACACTGATTTTTTTTGCTGAGTTAAAGTGACTTGTCTTTGCCCTTTTAATAAGAAATCATCTCCAGCCAGCAAAAGTCGAGATAAAAATCACTGAGTTGGTGTTATCACCATGTAGACAGCAAACACGTGCCACTATCATTAACTTTTCTGTGCATGGATTTCAAATACATTTAAAATACTAAAACTCAATAATTTCCTGCATATTACAATAACATAAGGTTAATGAATAAGGGAAAGCATGAAAAGTGATTTATTTGGGGAAGGTCATTCCTTGGTTAGCCAACACTTAAATTGAATACTATAAAGGAGAAATATAGGTAAAAAGGAAAATGGGTTTTACTGCATGTGAATTCTTTGAGTTTTACAATGCTTATGATAAAAGGACTGCACTTACAAGTTTAACCTCTATAATTTTTATGCTGCACATTTAAAAAAAATTCTTTTTATTTAACATTTCTAGGGCAATTCATATATGTCACCTTGTACTTAATGTTCCTTTTAAAAGTTATTTTTGCCTCATGCTTATGAAACCTATAAAACTACTTTTCATACCAGACATGAAATTTCTAGTTATACTAGCAAAGTTGGACCTTTAATGGGAATACCATACTTAAAGAAATAAGTATTTTCAAGAAATTATTGCATAGAGAGACATTTATTCCTGGCTAGCGTACTCCTGCACACAGCACTTACAAACTGGCCTTACTTACTGTAAAAAAAAAAAAAAAAAAAGTATTATTATTAAAGGTTTTGGTTCCTTGGCTTAAATGAAGTTCACACTTAAGTGCTTTGCTGAATTAGGGCTATGACAAAACCTTGCTTTCACTGAAGTAAAAAAAAGAGTAGGATGAGGTTGTGAATATAACATAAATTCTTTATGAGCATCCAAGGACTTTAAAGCAAGATTATGCAAAATTCCTCTTATGCCTGTCGAAGAATATCTGCAGATACAGAAACATATCTGAGGTTGAAGTCACTAGGAGCTGAACACATGAGTTGGAGGAAGAATTTAGCCTGGTGATTTAAATACTGTTCTTACGTCAGTGTGTTCGAGGAGAGATGTACTGCCGCCCCAATAACCCAGAGCTCGCTGGCCTGCACACACACCTCAGTTAGTCGAATGCTAAGAACCTACCGCTCGTGCTGGTGGTACCCTCTGAACACTGTCCATATTTGCACATGCTTTTCAAAGCTATTACCATTTCTGTGGTGTTTTCCGCCAAATGGCTCATTTCCTGCTATTATACATATTATTTCTGAAGAACACCTACTAATACCAGCAACCGTCATGCTGCAATGGCACAAAGAATTGCACATCCAACGGAGAGATGTTAGTCCCCAAATCCTTCAATTAATGAGGTCCCACTGCAGTAATTAGGAATAGGTGTTATGGCTCTTTCAGGCATGATTCCTGAAAGTCACAGAAATTAAAGTCAAAGCCCTTTCATTTTGCTGTAATAAAAGTGAACAAACAAACAAAAAGTTACACTGAAATAATTACATTTTCACCCTTGGTATGTTGCTGTAATAAAAAGCATGACTGCTTTGCAGGAAGAAGGTGCATGCAAACCCCAGGTCCTAGATGCTGTTTAATTATTCCTTGTATTCTGCAATAGCACTAACCCACCCAAAAGGGAGGAAAAAGAAGTGAAAATTGGTTGTTTTCTTGCTCTGTGGACTCTGCAAGACAGATGTATATACAAAGCTAGTACACGTCACAGCTGCCACAGACCTCACGTGTTCCTACAGACCATGTTCCTACGGTCCCAAGACAGCATTTCATGCAAATAACTTATCTCTGGTGAGGAGAAAGAGGCTTGCCCATCATGAAGAAAGAGGAAAAACAGCTGCCATTCCTATGACAGGGAGAGAATAGGTGACAGTCTCTGCCCTTGCCACTGTGGAAGAAGAGCCCTCCCTCCTTCACCACTGCTGGCAGGGTGAGGAAGGGAATGAAAAGCAAAAGGGCAGCCCATCTTGTTTCTTCTGGTGAAGTGTTGTACCTGTTCTGGCAGCAAACAAATAAAATTATGAAATCAGATTTTGTAGCTAAACTTCTGGAAGAGAGTATTCTTATTTACACCAAAGGGTGATCCAAATAAGTACATGAAAACTGACAATGAATAAATTGAGGCTGGAGAATAAGAGGAGACATCTGACCAAATAGACTCTAAGGACCCAGCAACATCTTTCCATTGAATCACTGGGAACAAAATACCAAAACTAGACTAGGTTTAGGTAAACTAAATTACCTGAATCTTCAGGACTAGCTCTAAATATTCAGACTGAAAATGCTTATACACAATGAATTGTCTACAGAAGCAGCAGCCTGGACAGATTATCCCAAGAAGCCCACGTAGTCTTCATTTCCTACACCCTTAAAAGCTATACTTAAGGTTGCAATGCAACCTTTTAGCTCCAAAAGGATTTTCTAACCCCACTCAAGTATCACTGCTTCCCTAGCTGCAGCAGAGGCAAAAAAAAAAATAAACCCTGTTCCTGAGGGGCAGCAACAGCAGCAAGTGGTGAAGCTCAGGTGGGTTTTCCCCATGGCAGAAAACTTCTCACTAGTCAGTGTGTAGTTTTAAAATTCATTAACTTGTAGAATATTCCTAATTTGGAACTGAAGTAGAAAGCCCTGACCTATAAAATACACAAATGTATAATTACATCCATTATCAGCTAAATGTAAGATCTGTATATAAATTTTACTGCAATTACTAGTTAAGCACATTCCTTACATGTAATTGTATTTAAATTGACAAGTAAAAATGCTGTAAAGCATGCATCGATCTCCTGAATTAGACGTGCAGCTTTCAAGATGATGACATAAGACTCAGCCACGTAGATTTTAGGGATCGACTGTGTTGTGATCTGGTGTGGGAAACTGTACAGAAGTAGCTTGAGCCATCTGCATTATGCAGTGCTCACTTTGTGGATGCTGATCAGCATCAGTCCAGAAGCTGGAGACTTCTGGGAAGACAAAATTACATTCTGTGGAAATGCATTTCTCCTCTCTCCGAAATACAGAAGGGATTAATAAACTGAATCAGTGCACTGGGTTAAGATTGCATCAGGTGTTTGAAACCCCTCCTTCCACACCCTTGTGGAAGCTGAACAAAACCTCAAGACCAAAAAGCTGAGAACAACTTCATTGGGAAGAAACATTCTGCAAAGAGCTACTGTTCGTAACAGGCGGAAAGTAGGAATGAGGCTGCGTTGTTGACCTCAAACATGGGAAAGGTGTTCTAGCAAAAATCTAGCCAATGATTTGTATGAGGAGCTTCTTCAACAGACTTAGGCGTGGACCTGGATTTGCCGGTTTCTTTGTTTCAATAGTTAAGTTCTACTTCATGTAGGCCACATGCCTTCTCTTGTTTTCTTTGGCCAGCTCCAAGACTCTGGTGTCTTCACTCTGGTGAATCACAAGTTCCCGGGGCAGAAAATTATGTTTGGATTCCTTGAGGACAGTTTCCTTTAAATTAAATTTTCTTTAAAAAGCCAAGGAGGGCAAAGACATTAAGAATAAAATCTTAATGAAGAAAACAGCCTTGAAACATTAACCAAAGGAGCAGAAGAAACATTTGCCTCATGCTGGAAAGATGTATTTGAACCTTCACCCTAGAAGTGAGCAGCTGAAAACTTTGTACTTCAGCATCATTTGTGCCTGTTTTCTATGGTAAACAGACCTCCGCGATGATGCTCCCACTTCTTATCTGGGTAGGTAAAGTCATATTCTTTCACTCTACTTTCTCCTAAATGGCAAATTTTTTTCAAGGTCTCTCAATGCAAGACCAAAGGCAACACGGAAATGCACTACTTCTAAGCGCTTATAACAAAAATGGCAATGCAATGAACGAGATGCAGCCTATGAAAAAAGTGATGGGTAATACTTCTTTTTAATACCATCCTGTATTGTGTTTAAATCTGACAACATCCAGATTTCAATCTAAGACTTGCAAGATGCCAGTAAGTAATCTAACTGTGCCTTAGCTCCGTGTATCTGAGGAAAAAACAAATAAGTGGTCATACCTGTAGTACTAGCTGTATAATGAATGTGCACAATACTTACATTGTATATCTATATATATATAATAATTCCTTTACAGAATGACCTTAGGTGGTTCTAAGCAATATATATTTATAAATAATCTCTATGTGTGTAGTTTCAATGTATATCTTACATAATTGCCTTTAAATGGATCTATAAACAATGCTAAATTGCTACTTTGCACTGCAAATGCATTAACTCATTGATTTTACACTGCTGTTTAGGAGCGAAGTCTTCCTGTGGAAGATTTCAGTCTATATTTTTGTGCAGGGTCAGGCGGGTCCATTTTCCTGTTTTGATGCTGACCTACTTCTGAAGTGCACCCCCTTTGCCTTCAAAATCTGCAGGTGAGGAGCCTGCTTGGACCTACCTCAACGATAGCCCCATCAGGTAGCCTGAGGAAGTGCCTGTAGAGCTCCTGGAAGCCGCTGAGGTGAACAGTGTAGACAGAGACATGAACGGTGGTGCTACCTCTCCAGGTAGCTGCAGAGTCAGGGATTTCATCCTGGTGCTGGAGGTCACAGCTGGAGACACCAGGCTTGCTGGTGTGGTCCTTCCAGATGTAATCAGACACTGCCACCTAGTGAGACAGAAGCCCCCCCCTCCCCATTACACACACGTACGTGCACACACACAGAGTCCCCCACCCCCATACTCCCCCATCCAAAGGAACATATTTAATTAACTTCTGGCAAGAGCTTAACCGATTTAAAATGATTTTACAATAAATCTGCAAAGCCTGTACCATATGCGGTGCTTGCACACAGTTCTCTACTACATATTTTTTTATGGCGTAGATCTAAATAGAGGAGATAGACAAATCCCCAGTGTATATTCTATAAAGTTAATTCTGCACAGATGAAGCTGTAATTGACTCCCGTATTAACCAAAAGTAGGGAGATCAAGCAGGGTAGGTTAAACAATAAAATGGCAATGCTGAGTAAAAAAGGAAAGCTTCCTGAGAATTTAGTGAACGAGTATTTGTCTTTCTCTCTCTTTGAGAAGCCTTTGTGCCTGTACCCACAAGCACTTTTTTGTCTCTGATCTCTGTATAGTATTAAAATAACCTTGTGCTGCTAACTGAATCGTGGATGAGGCAGAGTAAATAAGGTGTATTTTAGTGTGTTGTATGAAGCTAGTTTATTGACACAGTTACCCAGTTTCCTGGTTTGGGCTAAACACATTTGCTTGGGTAGGTTTTGTACCTCCCTGCGTCAGGCAGAATTTCCATTTAACCTTTCTTGTGTTAATTCTTTGCACAGGCTGAGCAGAATTCAAGACTTCAGATGCATCACAGCACACAGTTTAAGCACCCCTTATCCTTAACTAGAACTGATGGTGAGAAGCGTTATTTTTATACTCCCCCTGAAGTGCAAGCTTTTTAACCCTTCACTTTTGCAAGACCTTTGCGTCACTCATTTTCTCCCATGAGATGCTACTCCTGTTTACGGTAGGAAGGGATTGGTAATATTGTTAGATCCTTACAATCTGCCATCATTCTCTTCCCAAACACTTCTACTTAACGCAGAGGAAATAACTCTTTCTGGTCTAGCATGTGCCTTTTCTTCCAAGAAAATGTGTTACACTGGCTGAAATGATTGGAACTCACCCATGAAGCTAGCCCTATAAAACCTCTAATTTAAGATAGGTGCATCAAAACCTTCTTTTGCATAAATTTGCTTTTTCTTTTTGCTAAAACAAGGAGCTCAGATTCTTAAAAGAGATCTCCAAATCACCAGATACAAATTTTTGCCCCCACTTGGGAAAGGTTAGATTTAGCTCAGTTCGCTTGTGTTCCAGTTCATGTTTCCTCAGCTGTTCTTACGCATTACGAGGAATCCCATAACTAGCACAGTGTGCCAACGCCGTGATCCTGACGTGCATGCTGCTATTCTGAGCAACCGCCTTAGGAGCAGATTGGTTTTAGGTGAGTTAAGAAAGCAACAACATGCACTGGAAATTATCTCTGACTCTTTTCCAGGAACGACAATAAGAAACTTCACTTTAGTGCCTGCTGTCATTTGCATCAGTCCTAAACGATTTTATATATTTTAAAACAAGAACACATGAAATTTAAGGTAAAATATGCACAGTCTGATTTTCCCATACCAAAGTCTCTGGAGTTAAAAGGCTTTCATTCAGAACAACTTGTTAGGAACACACGGCAGCTACAAGGACAGGACAAGCCCTGCATTTTCTTCTGCCTGCAACACAAACGTGCCTTACACACCTGCCATACACAGTGGCTCTGTAAGAATTAAGGTGGCCAGTGCTGTTATGAAAGCAGAAAGGCATCTCCTGTTGGGACAGTGTTGGCCAGAGCGGGGACAAACATCTGCAAGAGTTGCCACACCACAGCTTGTGAAACAGAAACGAAGACCCTGCCACAGTCACCCTCCTCTCTCATCCCAGTGTCTCACAGCCGAGGGCCCTGACCTGTCACTTGTCCAATCAAGGCCATCAGGCCCTTCCTGGCCTCATGCCTTTTCCCTGGTTTGTGACTTCAGGGAAGAGAAGCAGCTGAGAGAGCCAGCACAGAAACTCAGTCTGCAGGGGATCCACACAGCAAAAGGGACAGTCTCTGTCATGATCCTCC
Source organism: Egretta garzetta (assembly GCF_000687185.1). NCBI lineage: Eukaryota > Metazoa > Chordata > Aves > Pelecaniformes > Ardeidae > Egretta > Egretta garzetta. Next base: position 2,904,741 of record NW_009259976.1, read on the forward strand.
TTTTATGCCAGATGCATTTTCCCCTGTACTGCTTGATTCCTTTCTTCAGAGTGTTTTCCTCCCTCCTGAATCAATCCTGCACGTTCCCCTGCTTCTTCTCTGACCTTCATCTTAGCCCACTTTCATTAAATCTGCTTGTCCTTCTTTTGTTTTTGTCCCTACCAACAAGCTGAGGGGCTCACTTACCATGTGCTTTGCAAGCCATGGATTGTTCACTATGAACTTGCTTCTCTGCAGCTCTGTTTTGCCCATTTGAGTTGTGAGTTCTGGGGGCAAAGATATGCATGCTGTGCTTGTCCAGCACAGAAGACAGCATGGACCTTAGACTACCTCCACACAAGTAAATTACCACATATATTTTCAATCAGTGCCAGACCTGAGTGTACTTTACAGTATATAATTACCATGCTGGAAGCCAAAGCCACATCACTCAAACCTTTGTGCTTGAGCAAAGGCCTTGCCAGGGTGAAGATGTCTTTTGGGAGTTCCCAGCTCTGGGTACCATCCCTGTGGCACCATATCCATCCAGGACCAGGTACGGCCTTGCCACCCACCCTGAGAGCAGACAGATCTGCAGGGTAGTGGGAGTAAACAAATCCAACTGACCTGTTGTCACATTTCAACATCTGGCAAACTCCCTCTAAGGACATTTATGTGACAAGCCAAGAGAATGTGACAATATTGAATGTCATGTCCTCCCCTCCTTAAAAGCACAGCCTGATCATCAGACAACCAAGAGTGAGAAAGCACCACCAAAACTGATGGTACCATGCTGAGTTGCATCACCTTGGTCTGGGGGTAGGCAGATGCAGAAAGGAGGGAAATGGGATGCTTGGCTGGAGCATCACTCATTGACCCTTCCTCAAAGTCATCTGGTAGCACGAATTTACCTGAAGGCAGACTCTGTGATATGCAGTGGGATATAACAGCTAAAAACTAACCCCAGGAAAGGAAAGAGCAGCTCTGGGGGTGACTGTGGATTTAGACTCCCCCAGCTCTGACAGACTGTTCAATTCCTTCCTTGCTAGCACCATCGTAAAGTATTTGGCAGATGGATGTCCACTGCCTTGAAACTTTCAAAACACATTTCTGTGAAGTGATAGGTCACTAGAGAGCTGCTGTGGCCTACATAACCTGAAGTAAGCTCCAAAAGTAAACTCTACTGTCATCTGAAATTTCTATCATTAAGTTAATCAAAAATGTCCATTCATTTCTACAGGAATACAATATGAGTTAATAAATCCACGGAGACAAGCTAGTCAAGAGACTGTGCATATAGGACATGTCAGAGGAACTGAAGTTAGCTGTGATCTAGATTCACAAGGGCTGACAAGAAACCACAAAATGCCAGAGCAGTGTACAGTAATCCTTAAATGAAATTCATCTTTCAGCAGAAAAACACATTAAGGAGGGTAATTTAATGATAAAAGAGGCAGGCCAGAACAGGTTCAAGTGCTGAATATTTCACAACATAACTTAATTAAAGCAGGAGTGTGAGGCTGTTAATCGCTTTATAATAGTTCAGCTTGAAATGAGGTCTGATGTGAATGCCCTTATAGTTTATTTGTTTATATTATTATAAACACAAAATGTTACATTGACCTAATGCAAATATACAGTTTTCACTGGTCTTTATTGTGTTGGGGTTTTTTTCCTTTCAATCCTCCTGTCTTTGTGCAAGTATGCAAAGAGAAGAACTGGGAGAAAAGGTCATAAATTTAGGTCAGATCAGATGATTCAGTAAGTCTCGTGTGGGTTTAAGTCTTATTAATAATTTTAATACATTCTTCCTTGACAACAATGATTTCAATCACTGCTCCTTTAACGTACAGTGTGACGTAAAAATACACGGACTTTTAAAGCAATAGAACATGCTTCTTGTACAAAGAAGGTAAATTATGTCACCCTTTAGAAATTACAGTACATAAGCTAGAACAAAAGACAAAAATACATTTGTAAATATAAATACAAATGTGCTTTTTTGTATATCACACCATACCAAGTGTGTAGAAATATGTTATTGAAATAGAAAGCAATAATATTTTAAATACAAATATATTAATAAATATATAGTTATAAATATATTTCACACATGAACCACAGCAATTAATATTAATATTTCCAAGGTCAGCATACAGAAAATGCCGTGCTAGTGTGTAAAGGTACTATGAGATTTTCCATTGTTTGACAGCTCTTTTAAAAGAAGAAAGGAAAAGAGAATTCCTCAAATTTTCTGAGCTACAGTAGGAATGAGAGGAAGACTGACTTTTAGTGTCGTTAAAAAAAGACATCAGCATAAAAAAATTCTTTAAAAGAGTTGAGAAATATACATAGCCATGTGTGTCCAAGCACTTGATTATGAGCAGTACTGATTCTTAACTGCTTGCAGCATTATTATTCGCAATATCATGTGAATCGATTCCAGCTTCATGCATTGCAAAATGTATAATAAAAACACTTGAAAGCAGCATTCAAAGAAAATGCATAAAATGAGCAATATGGACCAAACCAACCAGCTGAGACTGGGCAAAACTATGAGTTGGTCATGACAAATAATTAGCAAAAGTTACAAGCTGTTAACTTTAGGCGAAAGGGCAAAAGTGTTGAAATTACAGAAAAAAAGACATCAAAAGTCGGGGGTGCTGTCTTTACTTCAAGTAACTTTCATAAACATGGTAAGTGCATTTTCTGTGGTAAGGGTTGTAAATATGGGAATTGCTGTCCTGGAGGCAATCTTTGTTAAACCAGTGTAGCTCTACAATTAAAAAAACCAAAAGCTGGCTAGTGTTAATCTCCGAGGGAAGCGCAGCACCCCTTAAGTATTGCAAACCTCATCTCTGACACGCTGTTACTAAAAACCTTGCCAGCAGCTCTGGGAAAAGAAGAATTTGTATGGACATGCCTCAAACCACCATTGCTGCCTGTGTCAATGGCGCCTTGGTGGCATCCAGGTCCAGGTGAGGACACCAGTGAACCTCATGAAGAACTAGCTGTGGTGGTGGGGAAGATTTTCAAGCCACGGTGGGAAGGATGGGTTACTTTACAAGACGTGAAAATGACTTGGTTTGGATAAATGGTGGAATTGGAGAAATGGAAAGCAAAGACATGAACAAGAGAAGCTGTTAGGACTGCCAAAAGTCATACCATCATGAGAAAGTCATGACCAGTTACACCAATACGCCTCATATTTAATCCTTAAATGTACAAATATAAGTATGTACGCATGCTTACACATCTAGAGCGTACTATGGCGGGGTGACAGCATGTGCTCTCGTGCCTGGGGTGATAATGAAGCATCTAAATGTCTCAGGTTAGCAAAGGCCTTTGGTCTGCTCTTGGCAGAGGACCTCTGCCAGGCACGCGGGGTGTAACAGCCGTACTCTGACCCACAGAGCCGGATCAGCGGCAAACGCCTTGAACCAGTGTGATATCCCCACCTACAACTGCCTGTAGTAACTCTGCAGATAGATAACTTGTTTCTAAATCGTCCTATTTATGAACATAATGGACCAACATAATGGACCAGTAGTATCCGGGAATTGTTTATTTCAGTCAAATTATGAATGCCTGAAGCATTGTTGTTACAGTCTTCCCTGATTTATTTAATAAACTGACACGGACAGACTGAATGATGAAAATAACCATATACAGAGAATAACCTCTTTGTAAACGACTGAGAAGAAATCCCAGAATAGATTTATGGCAAGCTGCTCAGCATCGTAACTCTAGGAAACAGCGGAGGGTCTTTTTGTTTCTGAATTGCAATAGCATCATGTTTATGGATATGTCCAAATGAACAGTGATGCAGATCTTTTCTAGGGGATGATTTTGATCTCCTGCTTTTAGATATTACAAAGTGCAGTCACATATTTCTTAGCCACCATGCACTCGTTGCTAGTGTAGTCTGCTGCTTACCATCCCATCATTTCAGATCTAAATCTTACATGGTTTAAGTCTCCACACTTGAACTGTCCATAAATAATATACAAATGTAGAAACAGACTCTTCCAAATAATAAATTTGGGGGAAAAAAAAGTCATCTCAAGTCTTAGGTCAAGGAAAACTGATATTCACTTCAGCAAAAACCTTAGTGAGTGAAAATTAAAGGCTGCAGCTTTCTTGTATTTCCTTGTGCATAGCAGTGCCTTTGTCCATTGATTTGCCCTAAGGAAAGGAGATAGAATACATTCCCTTCCTATTCCAGAGAATCCTGCTGTATTCCAAACCCAGAATGGGTTTGGTTCAGATGGGTAAAAGAAATCTCTCTCCACGCCTCATTTCCCAAATTTATAAGGGATGCTGGAATCAGTTACTTAAGAAAGCATCTTCAGTAACTTCAGACAGACAGGATTTTATATACAAAAGTGTTTAGGAAATGCTATTTTCCCTATGGAAGTCAGGATTTTAATGCATACAAGGGCATATCTGTGTAAATAAGAGTGTCTGCTATTCATTATCTGCTCATCAGCATTTGTTATTCATTACTCATCTGTTTACAAATGTAATGCAGTCAGAAAGCAGAAATAATACTATATGACTTTGGTGACCAAACATACACCAGAAACAACAAATAGCAAATAGATCAACATAGCAGTTCATCTTATGGGATAAAATTTGCCCGCAGAAGACATTCTGCAAAAATCTGTGAAAACAGCCCCGACAGATCTGTAGAAAAACAATGTGGTTCAAAAAGAATCTGTAAACAGAAAAGAAAGGAGCTAAGTTTGTCAGTTAACCTATTAACAATGAACATTTTATCTTAGATTTTTACTGTTTGGAACAGATTAAATGCAGATAAAAGACAGTTAAAAGAAATAAGTCTGTGCTCACAGATTTCATTCACCATGTCCAAGACCATGTGCATACAGGATGTACATCTGGGTATGAGGCGTGCTTTTACTCACCTGTGACTTATGTCAGAAGGACGGAGCTGTTCCTGGCATCTATATAACATTTTAAAATCTAGATCACTACATGGGCAGCAAGACAGCTGAGACCTTAAAACTTAAATACATTGGACTGGTGGCTTCTGGTGGCTTCTATCTGCATCTTCTCCAGCTTCAGAAAATTTCCTCTGTGAAGGCAGAGGAATTGTGTATCCTTATGCCAGTGGGGTAGAGTGTAGCGTGAACTGTGTCCTTGTGGAGCGTACCTTTTATAGGGTACCTGACAAATCTGGATTTTAAACATTATTTTTTTAAATAGTTTTCAAACACTAACAAAATTGCTATGAGGTTTTTCTGAGAATCAAAGTTTTCCTGGTTTTCCTGCTTAGACCCAGCTATCTTTTCAAGCAGATGGAAGGGTGCTAGGAAAAACAAGGTGAAAGAGGAAAGCAAACTTCAACGTTTTCAGTAAAACATATATGAAAATCCATGAAGTGTGGTTGCTGCCCATTAGAAATATTGTAATTTTTCTCTGATCTTTCAATTGTCCTAATAAGTATACTGACTACTCCATCATGGATATTAATTATTAGCAAACAGATTTACCACAGAGGCATCTAGAAACTCTCCCTCACACTGTGGCCCCATTGCCCCAGCTGCTCTACAGGCAGGTAGAAATGGGCTGCCCACAGAACAAAGAGTTAACAACCTATCGGAGATCAAAGTACTAGCTGTATTAGCACACATGTGGCTATTTGCTTTAATTTTCCCTAAATTATCTTATCTGGTTTTCCAAATAATCATTAGTAATTAGCTGCTTTCTTGCAGACATCACTGCAGAGTTAAGTCATGGAGGGACAACTAAAGGAAAAAAAGCTTCACAACCACCTTCCTGGCAGGATGGACAGTAGTAGTGGCAGTGCCTGGCATATTTATGTAAGAACTTGATGTTCCGTGGCGGTAAAACAAACACTGGTTTCATTGTAGAAAAGAAGGAAGAAAGAAAATGAAGATGACAAAGGTTTAGGTCTTCCTTTGTGGTCAAGATTGGCATTCCTTGTGCCCAACCCCTCTGTCATCTTCACTCCAAGGATCTTTCTTCTGCCTCCATAGGGCCAGTGCCCCAATTGCAAGCTCAACAGACCCTAATCCAAAACCGCCTTGAATTGCTAAGGCATTTCCTTGTTGTCAGTTTACTCCTTCCTTTTTCTGTGCCAGGGTTTTATTTTTGGCTCTTGCAAACATTTAACCATGCCTGGCACTGATTCTTCTCTAGAAGTCTAGAAGTAGAAATCTACTGTAGCAAGCAGACAAAGGGTCAAGGGTTCAGGGCAGTTTGCATAAGCCTTCAACAGGGTATGCAAACCAGTTGGGTCTGCAAAACTTGTCAAAAGAACTTGCAAGATCAGGCTGCCTCCTGGGCTGCTCTGAGTGTACCCAGAGCCTCTGAGCAATGCCTTCTTCCCTGCTTGAGTTAAGAAACCAGATAGCGAAAATTCTTCTGACAATAACATTTCTCACTTGTAGCACAGTATTGCAAAAACAGCCCCCTTTGTGGTATTTCAGCAGTTCTGACTTCAGTTCAAGCAGAAACCATGAAATGCACCGAAAAAAAAATGTTACAAAGTAAAACTGACTGCTAGGAACCCTAACAAAAGGTTTATGGTTCAGCTTCAATCAAGTTTTGGGCAAAGGTGTGGCATTATTTTATACATAGAAGAAAGGTTCTATTCATATTTGATTTCCCCTTAACTAGTTTGCCTTTCCTGAATTAAAAGTTGCTGTCTAAGATATCCAGAAACAATTGCATTGTGTTATTAAATTTGATGTGCTTGGTTTGTAGAAAAATGGTTTAGCGTACTATGACCAATTGTCTGTTATAACGACGCTTATTATTAATGGAGTGTAGTTTTATATCCTTATTTTTTCCTCCTCAGAAGACAGCAGAGTCCAGCATCCGATAAACATGTAAATTGCATTTTCCTTTTTACACAGGACAGATTTCAACTTCTGAACCAGCAGTCAACAAAGATTCCCTCAGCTGCTGGGAAAAAAAGTTAGTATTTATGAAGAAAGGCATAATAAGATCAGAGGAAAGCCTGTCATAAAAATGCACATTGCATAATACATGATGGATCAGTTCTATTATTTAACTTTTGCATAGATATAACAATACAGAGATATGCTAACCATCATAGTCAGCATTAATTTACAGTGGGAAAAATAATTAGAATCTCACTTTTTCTGAAGAATGGAGTGAAAATGTAAACAATGCTTCCCTCCAGGCAAGTGCTTTATCAAGTTGACAGGTGCATTTGAATTTCCATGGGTGGGGGACATAATAGGTTATTTATGTGTCATTTTAATAGAAAGGCCCAACCATCAAGATGGACAGGAGACTTTATCAGTACTGCTGTTTGCAACTAATCCACCAATTTAATACCCCATGAAAATACCTGCAACAAAACCTGGACATTTTTCTTTTCTACTCCATTATAGGCAAATCAATATGGGTGCTATTCATCTCAAATCTTTGGCTCAGCAGGTGCCCACTACACAGAGCTCCTCACAACACTGGTGCATAAGCACAGAGACTTTGACTTGTGGTGCAATCAGTGACTCCAAGACAGGACCGCAAAAGTGCACTTGGATCACTAGTTCACCCCCCAATACAAGTAAGCATCAAAAAAAAAAACTTGTTGCCCTTTTTTTTTTCTTTTTTTGAGACGAAGGAGATGACAACCTACAAAGTTGCAGCATGGGCCCTTGCAGGGTGTCTCCGCCAGTCAAGACTTCTGTGCTGTCTGCTTTAATTTCCTCTCGGAGCATGAAGCTTCCTGCAGTAACAGTAGTTGTTGCATGGGCCAAAGCGGCGAGCATCCTGCACTGAATACTGCGATAGCATTTCCAGGTCATGGCTGTGGGCTGAGGCCTGTCTTGCACGAGGCACCGTGAGAACTCACGTGCAGAACAAAAAGACAGCTCTGCTCCACAATTCAGGTACAAACAAGACCTGATCCTGCCAGACACTTCAATAACCCATCAATTTAGTGACAGATTTGTCTTGGAAACCTTGACTTTTGAGCAAGGTTACCTATTTCCCTGGTCTCTTATTTTTTTCTGTGTGGATGTAGTATTCACATCTACACAAACATGCATGTACCTCATTGTTAATATCAAAAAACTTGCTTAATTATTGTACTAATAATCAAGTTTACTAATACAGACAGCACCAGCTTTTATTTTTAACACTGAAAAATTCCAGCACAACTTTTAAGAGTTTTTGATTACTGTAATTGTATTTAAAGTAGACACTCCCTAATTTTCACAAATGAGTGGCATATCCTTGGTTGTGGAATAGCCACAAGCCAGAAAAACATTATGCATCTCCTAGAGGTAACAGATTTATTTACACAGATTTGCCATGAAAAAGAAAGGTGCTAAAATGTGTACTCCAGTCACATCCTCTTCTGCATTAGCTCTGCTAAACGCTGTGCTTTTTTGTCCTGTGCTGGACTGTGAGGTTCATTGACATATAGACCTGGTCTGACCCAGAGTAGATTTGGTAGCCACGCTCCAATTTCTTCTTCCCTCCTTGATATTTTCATCTGTATGAGCAGACAGCTTCCCCCCGTACTTGCCTACACAGCTATTTCTGCCACAGAGCATGTGCTGACAACTCCCCAGTTCGTGGTGTGTGTGTGTGTGTGTCTCTCTCTACACAGTCAAAGACCGGCCTGATCCACACAAGAAAAAAAGTATTTTCCATTAGGGAATATTTCAAAAAAACTTTTTCAAGAGCTGAAGGTTTTCATTATTACAAATCCATCCTCATCTGCGTGCAAAAGTTCAGTTTCCAGATTCATGACCCACCAGGGTCTACGGGCTGGAAAGAAAGTCCCTGGTGAGCTTGAAAAGCCTTAGAATAGACCTAAGGAGGGTAGAAGTAACGAGATCATCCACCATTCCCATGTCCACTCAGAAGCATGTTCTAATTCTGTAGAAACAATTCTTTCCTAAGAAACACAGGTACAGCTCCAGAGACGTCACAAGGATGTAACTGGCAGTATCTTCATACCCCCTGGGTAATTCCTAAGACTAGCTACCCCTGAAACTTTTTGCAAAAGCAAGCAATTCACAACAACATAAATTTGATTAAAAACAGACCTGGGACATTTCCTATGCTCAGACTTTCAGTCTGCAAAGCTCATGCATCCCTGTGGTTAATTAGGAAATATTACTCATAGTAAGATCCAGTTATAATAAAATGTATGTTGCCCGAACATAGCATCTTAATAAACTTCAGAAACAGTCACTGCCCCGTTTTCCTCCCATTACTTCTAACTTGCTGACTATGTTTTCTGGTAGGAGGACACCACCACTTCTCCCACCTGTAGAGAAGGACTGTATACTGCCTTCCCTCCCAGGGCACATGGTTGAACCTCTGACCCAACATGAAAGAGGAGGTCCAACTCCAGAAAGCAGAGGGATTGCTGCATACACCTGCCCTGTAGAGAACAAGCAACACAAGATCTGCAACACAATGCATTGCACAGATTCTCCCCTCAGCACCAGCTTGCAGGAATAACTTTTGAGCAGCCCAGAACTGCAGCCGAAAAGAGAGCAGCTGAAACAAGGTGGCTGCTGCCTAGGCAATTTATCCGTGACAGCCCTCTCTCATGGGAGTCATTCAGGAGCTTACAGGAGTCAGGTTGTAGGCCAGATGAAATCCCCTGGGAGCACTGATGAGCAGGCACACATGGGCCAAGAGAGCCCCAGGACAGGCACAGACTGGGAGAGCACAACTTGAGCCCTCAGTCCACAACAGGGGGAGGTAGTATCTCTTCCTTATGTGAAAGCACCTTATATTTCACTTGTATATTACCTTAAGAAGCACATCCCAAGCTATGAATGGTAAAGCGTGGGAAAGAAACTCAAATAAATTACTGCACTTAGTCTTAATTAATCTATTAAAAAGCAGCTCAGTCTCTGTAGAAAACTACAATAGCAAAAACACACAACAGCAGGATGCTGGGTTGGCAAAACAAACAAAACTGGAAGTCTAAATTTTAACAAAGTTTTACACCTGTGTATTTTTTGCTCTGCTTGGGTAGTGACACCTCCACAAGTCATGCAAGAAACGTAAGCAGTATGTCCGTCCACCGTCCTCAGATCCTGGACAGGAAGAAGACTGTTTACTCCCTAATGATTTTGTTTCAATTTTGATAACTTAATAGATGACAGGTTTCTTCTCCACTCACAGAACTAACAGGAGATGTTGCTATTTTATACTAGATTTTTGTTACGTAATGAAGATATAAAAAAAGGTGAACACTGAACATTATTTTGGCCTGAGTAAACGCAAGTTGATTCAGCTTATGCTACATGGGAGAATACAAAAAGTAACACCTGTAACAGATGTTTCCTTTCAAAAGGGCAAACTCTGAGAAAATTGTTAGTAAAATCAACAACAGAGCTTTAAAAATAAAGAGCTAATGTCTTTTCACCGTTTGTTCTAAGTAAATTTTGTGCCTCTTACAGTGGGATTTGTATCACATTATATAAATCTTTAATTTCAATAAAGAATGTACACTCTGTAGTAGTTTAGATAATACATCAAAGTAATTTCATATCTCATTAACAACTATTATGTTTTCTGCTTTGCATGTGTGCTTGATTCATTGCAACTTTGCCGCTTTTATGCTGGTGTAGCTTCTTTGATAAAGTAAAATTAGAATAAGTGACAGCAGCACAGGAACGAATCACGTCCATACATTTCATATTATTTAACTGTAACCAGAACACCTCCCCAACTTAGTAGAACAACATATCAGTCAACAGAATGCTAAGCACAGAAAAACATCAACCAAATTGTTTTAGTATTCAAGAAGAGAAGGAGCAAGCATACCCAATGGCATAATGCCTTCTTAAGTCAGCAGAGTTACTAAACACTTAGCTGAGACTTTTCAAGGAACGCAAGCACCAAGAAAAAAGCTGGTTTCTGTATATCGATTGCCTAAAATTTATTCAGCTGACTGCCCCAGTTTTTTGGTACATGTAAAAATCTGAATTTCCAACCAGGACACTTTGTACCATTTCTCAGCTCTTTTCTCATTCCTTTTCTTGTTACGTGTCTTATGGGGATGAGAGAACCCCATTCAAAGAACATCAGAAAACACTCAGCACATCTTCAATTTCAAGCACATTTTGATGGGTTGGTTTTATGGAAGTATCGCCAAAAGTCTTCAAAAGTCTTAACACACAGAGAATGGTGATGCCCCAGTCTTTTTGCAAGTTTTGAGAAAAAGTATTAAGAAAAAGTATTTTGGGATCCTTGCTGGGTGTTAAGCTGGGGAGTGAAGTTTATGAATCATTTTTCATTCACATTAAGGATTCATTTCCCATCATTACAAGAGCATCAGCAATCTTGCTTGGCTCCTCTTCTTATTTAATCTGTTTCCAGCTGACCGTACCTTGCATTTCTAGTTAACATTAAAAGTTAAAGAGCGGGCTATGTTAGCAAGCAATCACCTATCAAAAGCACTGCTCTGTCTGTCCAGGCTCTTTGCCTTCGTGAAGCAGGACCAGCTCCAGGCATAAGCAAAGCAGACACGTGCCTGGGAGATGAGTTTTGCTTCTCTGCCTGCTTTGCCTGCAGCAGTGCCCCGGCAAGCCAGGCTGGGGGCTGCTGCTGCAGCCGGGAGGGTGCCTGCACTGGGGCTGCTCCTCCAGAGGCAGCAAGAGCAGAGGTAGCTTGGGAGCCTCCAGCATAACTGCGACACAGCGGCAGAAACTGCCCTGTTCCTTGGCAGCAGCTTCCCATTTAACCTGTGCTGCAAAGAAATCCTGACTTTGACATGCTGTGGACATGGACCGATGACAACAAGGTTTGTTATTCTGGGTGTAGTTTAAAGCAGCCCGGTGCTATAGTGTCCTGCCTGGCAGAAGCCATTTCAACAGAATGCTAATTTGCCTCCCAAGGCTAGATCATGTTTGGTCCCTTGGAACTGGAGCTATCTTAAAACCTAAAGTGTGATGTTTAATTTTCACAATCCCGTTTCCATTTCCTAGGATAACACTAGTATTTGTGAAATAAATGGCCTCTCCAACTTCCAGCACAAATGGATTTATATATTCAATAATTCATTGAAACAGAATGGCTGGGAGTACTACTTTAATCTTCTGTGCTTTGAGATGTTGCAGTTCTTTTTTCTAAAAAAATCAACTTTTCTATATTTCTGTTTTCCTCACAGCTTGTTTGTACCTTACAAATATATTCTGCATGTAATACATGACTCTTTCCTGATCCATATATCTACCCATAAGTTTCAAAGATAATTCTATCTATTTACATTCAGAGCTTTCATCTGCACATCAAGAGCTTCTGCTTCTAGTACTCAGACAGGTGACATCATAAGAAAAATGTTCTCAACAGTCCTCAAACAGATAGCGTCCAAAGGAGAAGCCACTCTGTTAGGTTCTGGTGCACCACACTGCCTCACATCCTCATGTTCCTGTTGGTGATTTGGGAATTTAGAGAGTGGCTGCTTATAGAGTCAGTCACTATGTGGGAAGGAAAAAGAAACCTAAATAGGCACAGAGCTCAGGCAGCTGGGCTGAGGCAGGAGGGAAAACTTGCAATGGGCTGAAACCTCAAAGATGTCGTACAAGGGACTACATCCAAACTCAGAGCTATGAGGGTATCAGCTGAACTACAAAACTACAACTGTACAGCAGAAGAAAGGTGCATAAACTTGAATGTTTTGAGATTATTATTATCTTAAATATTTTAAGTTTATTATTGCCAATACCTGATGGGAAAAAAAGATCATGTTTCTTTCATGGCTAACTTGCAAGCTGTATTAAGTTCCACTTCTATACTGGTTACATATGAAAAAAGAGAAAGGGCATACCATAAATTTACTGCAGATTTTATAGAGGGTTTAGACAGCATTAGATGCTCAGCTACCTAACAAATCATTTGATCTTTATTTCTTGTTCAGATAAAGGATTTAAGAGTGGCAAGGAATAAGGAAAAAGCAATTGAACTGGTTTGAACAAACCATGTTGATTTAGAAACCAAGCCAAATAAAAAACATTACAATAGAGTTTCCAAAAGTTATGTTTGCAATTTAAAATACCCATAGGGCAGATCTGACTTACATGACCAACACTTAATGTATAGTACGTGATAAGATGACACATCCAGTTTTGAAACTTGGCAGTAATTCAGAAAAAGAATACTTTGCTGGCCATTAACAATTTCTGAGCAACGTATTCATATTTATTATGTCTGTCTGTAGTTGAGTTCCTGAGCGATTATAGTTATAACAGTGTCTTGTCATGTAATCTTAGGACACCGAAAGCCGCACTGCAAAATGAAACTAAGGACTAACAAATGAGCTATCTTTTTGCTCGTGCTAACAGTACACCACATTCACATCCTGAGCTTGCTTTCTGTTAGCAAATGCAGATGAAGAGAAACTGCCACAGGTCTATAAGATTGCAAATGCTACAAGAATTGAGCTTGCAATTTTTATAAAGGCCTTTGAGTGGTCAGGGGCGGGGGGGTAGAGCTGGAGTGGAGAGGAGAAGCAACATGAGCATTATACTGAAATATCTTAGCATGGTTTAATGCACCTAAATAATCTCATACAGGGAACTCGAACTAAAAGAGCAGGCAACAATGAACAATTATACTTTCAGTTTTATGCTGGCAAGGTTTAAATAATATATTAAGATTTGGGGTTGTTGAGTTTTTATGTTTTTGTTTGGGGAGGGTTTTTTTAGAAAGGCGTGCGTATTTTCCAATGGAGCCGGTACTGTCTTGCAGCTGTTTGATATTAGACGCAAGACCTACCAGCCCTCAAACCTCACATTAGAAACAGACCTTTGGCCAAGTTGTGTCTTCATTTAGACCTTGGCAACCCTGCTTACATCAGTGGGGGTAATTTGACCTCTCATTTGAATAACGCAGTGCAGTGATATGGTTCTGGTTTGTATTTTCTGTGATTGTTTCAGTCAAAATGCAACAACTCCCTGGATTGTGTGCGAGATAAAAATGCCTTCCAGAGGTAACAGCACAGATATGGGAATCACGTGTGATCTGACAAACCGGGCGGCAGGGACAGGTTACAGCACTGTGCCAGTCCGGCCACAAAAATATCTGTCTCTCCTGATAACCTCGCGCTGAAAGGATCAGAAAAGGGACTGCGGGTGATGGCAAGGCAGCAGGAACTCTTGGAGCAGCAAATTACATGTGTGTACTTGATCTTTAGAAACAAGAGTTGTCCCTTCTCTCTCTCCCCCAGCCACAGTGAAGTTTTCAAGTGAGCAAAATACAGCCCAGACTAGAGAAGAAAACTGCCAGTTGAAAGAACTGCATTAGAACAGGACTAATGCGATGGTAAACATGCTTTAGTAATCCATTTAAGACACATCCTAGTTGGCTGAATCATTATTACTCTGAATTTAGGGGCTTTATGAAAATGGTTGGTTGTGCTCTGAAACAACTTTTACTCTCTTATGAAAAAAAGGAAATACAGTATGAGAGTCCTTCAGGAAATAAGCAAAAGCCTATGACTTATGGTAACTTTCAATCCCACATGCTTAATATAGATATTAAAAACAAAATGTCATGGGGTTGAAAACATGAAAAAATACTGTGAGCTCTCTGTTTATTTTTGTTGGTTTGTTTGTTCCATAAAACGTCTCCTTGCCCAATTGTAGTGATAATGATTCTCAAAAAAGCCTGGGCTGGGAGTCTGAATCCTAAGCTTTTAAGTCAGAATCTTTGCCTGGCTACACATCAACCAGAAACAGAAACAACAAACTCTAGTCATGATGATGCCACATCACCATGAAAACAGAATGAATGTATTTGAACTGCAGCATCTTTGCCTCATTCAAGAATTTCCATTAGGTTTTGTTTAAACTGTACAACCTTCTTTGTGCAGGCAGAAAAGAGGCTTGTTCCATGAAAATAAAGAAAAACAAAGCAAAAAAAACTTTTAAAGCCAAAACATTTAGCTTAATCCATCTCTAAATCCCATTACACATTCAACAAATGACAATAGTAACCCTTAGTGGCCAGAGATGAAGCAATATATGGCAGAACAAGCAGAGTTCCTCCATGGTTAGCTTAAAGGGCACTGTCAGGTTTGAAAATCATAAATTCCTTTCTCTTTGTACACTCAGGCTTTTTCGTACAGCTTTGGCACATCATTATACCCATGCTACAGCTTTGTCAAGATGCCAGAACTGCATAAATGAGAGTCAGATCCCAGACATTTAAAACAGACACAATTACTTGCACCATCACCAGTGCAAAAGCAAAGGGATTTTTTTTTCTGGTAAATTTGACTTACTTATTTTCATCGTGTTTTGCATTCAGCTTGGACAATGAAGGAAAAACTAACAGGCATTTATAGTAAATAATAATGAAGGAAATTTTGTCTCACTCCTGATCGCTTCACCCTCTCCAGTGCCCCAGCACTTGGACTATAAACACTGCAGAAGAATGTTATATTTACACAAAGATGCCGTTATTGTCATTTGGGTTTGACGCTTTTTGGGTTTTTTCGCTATTGTTGTTGTTTTTTCCCCTCCCTCTCTGTGCCCCCCAAAGCCCATTTCATTTGCCTTTAGTTTTCATCACAAAATACACATTTGGAAGCTACCCAAAGGGTTGATTTCAAGTCTTTAACATCACATACAAATAAATTAGCACCGACGAGACACTGCAATCAATGTGAAAACTGCTCCTGTAAGATTTAAACGCTGATAATAGCTCCTCAGGCTGGATGTATACATGAGTGACAAGAATCCTGGTCCACATGCATGCATTTCAGAGTGTAAATGTGGCAAGAGGAAATTGAGGGTAAAGACTCCAAAAGAGTCATAATCCGCTGTCATATCGTTCTCGCTCATGCACATGTGTTTATACTTTTACTTGTAAAAACTGAACAAGAAAATATTTTGAATACTTTGCTATTGCTGGGCCTCCTTTTCTTTTGGCCACTCTGTGCAACATCCAACTGTGTGCCTCGAGCGGCTTTGCAAGAGCCTCCACAGCATGGGGCTTCCCAGCCATGAAGCATGCTGCACGGGGAGCCGCAGCACCTTGGCCTCTGACCCAGCACAGCTAAGGACCTCCTTGATGAGAAGTGGCCATTTCAGCCCACTAGGAGGCTTTGCAAGAGTTCTGCTCTCCCTGTGCAGGCTAATCCACCCTCTCAGCTACCCAGCAGGATGTCAGGTCAGTTTAAAGCCATCACGAATACTCGCAGCGCTTTTCTGATGAGCACTACCATACACCTGTGCCACAGAGGGTGCTCATCCTCCTTCAGCTATTTGATTGCACATCTATTTTCTCTGAAGAATGCTTCTCAAATCCTAAAACCACCCTCCTCAGCACGCCCGTGCTGAGCTGGAAGCACCACAGAGATCAGGACACACTTGTTCAGGTACAGAACAAAAAGGCTACCCTGGTCCCTAGCTGTTTGTCACATAGCTGGGAGACCAGAGGCAGAAGAAACAGCCGAGCAAGCACAAGGAAACCATGGTACCAAGAAAGGAGATCCAAACCCAGAGAACACAGAGATTCTGCAGGAACCTGCATCAAATTTGGTTTGGAAGAAAACAAGAATGGAAGGGGCAATGGCAGAAAGAGCAGCGCTTTTAAGACAAGACTTTTAAAGTCAGGCTCCCTGGACTTTTTCCCATTTCAAAAGATCCTTTTCTCTGTCACTGGAACAAGCAATTGGGTGTTGGGGACACCACAGACTCAGGTATTCTGAGATAGGGGACACTGCTGATACCAAGCAGCATAAGATCATCCCATAGAGGAAGGCGTTGAGGCTGTACTAGGCTGTATGTGAATATGCTGCTCCAATCCTGGTACTGCTGTTTGAAGGGAAGAGCAATCCATAAAGGTCTGCTGCACACTCTGGGGTGCAGCTAGGGGAGGTTCTGGCTCTGTCATCCTGTGGGAGGACTTGATGAATTGTGCAGGGCTCTCCATACCTTATATCAGCGTCACACCTACAGAGCCAAAGGCATTCACTGCATTATCTGTAGCCCTGAAGGTCTGCATACATGCAGTGGACGTTGCCCAGACTTGAGGGTGAGGTGGGAGAACATTCGTCAGCAAAAGATTTCCCATCTGTCTCAAATACTAACAATTACCTGAACCCCCCAAAAGCCACTTGAAAAGACACTAGTTCTCAAACAGCAAATTAACTAACATCCTCCAAGTTGTTACTCAAGCTGCAGTACACACTGCTTCAAACAATGCCATTTATAAAGCGATAATGAAAGGAACTAGTCTATAAACCTTTTCTTAGCAGCAGGAGGGCTTAGGCTCCCAGGTTCACAAGCCTTCAGTTTATTTGAAGCCCATCAGACTTCAGCAAAGAG
>NW_009259976.1:2922066-2970621 GCF_000687185.1 Egretta garzetta
GTAATCCTAAAAAGGCTTAACAAGACACTAACGAGTATGTTTTTTTCTCCACCTATATTGACTTTGAAAGAGACAGAAACCAGCTTTCTACCTTTACTACATTATTTCCCACTTGTTAAATGTAAATGCAAAGCCCAAATGTGTTCAATAAAGCTAAAATAAGCATCCTTCTTTGTGAACCAGTGAAGTAAGGATCCAGTTGGCAGGCTTGCTCTCTCAGGCAAGACCCATTAATACAAAAGGGGGTTTATCTGAGAAAAGTCTAAACTACGAGTCCTAAATGCATAATCTCAGCTGCAAAAGAAAACAAGGCTGGGGAGGGGTTTATGCCATGACGGAGCTTAAGCTTCAAGCCTGCAGGCTAGCGCTACTCAGAGTGTTTCTGATGGGATAATTTTCTATGCAAAAAGACTGATTCATCAAAGAATTACTCATGTCATGGCCAATGCACCCATTTCAATGGCTGTTCATCTGACAGGCGCAACAAAACCTTCTGAGATGTTTTAAATGACCAGGTGCGATTTTCCTATTTTTAAATAACCCTTCATGGTTACTCTGGCCAGACAAATGCCCTGCAAAACCAGACAAGCTGCTCCCACTGCTGCAGCCTGGAGAGGGCTTGAGGGGAGCCCAGCTCCCCAAGGTACTGCCTAGCTTTTCCTTTTACCTTTTCCTCGCTCATTTTGAGGACACAGAAATTCGGTCCTAGTGCCTGATGGTAGCACTAGAAGTTTTATATCAACATGCTGATGCTAGTGTCACTGGATAAATGATGTGCATTTAGGGCCATAATCAGGGAGCCTGATGTGTAAATAAGTCCCTGCACCCAGTCAGTGGAGGGAGATAAACACCTCAGAAGATCTGTTGAGGTGATCCCAAAGCCTTAGGTTAGGCACAGCGGGAGGTGCTCAAAGCCAGCAGGAGCGAAGGCCCTAGGAGTCGTGCAGAAAGTAGATCGTCCGAACAGTGCCCACTATGATCAAGGTGTTGTGAGGCTCAAAGTTTGGCTCCATCTTCATCAGAGCATGCCAAACTTAACAGCTACCCATCTTCTCTCTTGGTCATCTCCCTACACCCTCTCCAAAATTGCAGGATTTTATTTCATAAAAGTTGGGTTTTAAAAGTCCATTCTGTTTTGGACAAAACCAAGTAAGTTTTGAAACAATAAATCCATAAAGCCTTCTGTACTTACATGCCACCTGAACAGCACGATTATCCCTCTCCGACCACCCAACCTGTCAGATTTGCCATTAATATTAATACACAAATCCTTGCAAATGCAAGTCGCATTTAACTGTTTAGGGTAATATTTTGAAAGATGAAAAGAACAGCTTTCAAAATAGAGGAAAAATCCAGAGGACGTGACCACATTTCACAGGTCAGTGGTTGGGATAGCAGGAGCTGCTGAAGGAGAGCTGAAGGAACATACTCGCTCAGGGGCATTTTAGCACTCTTGTGATACGATACCCATATTCATCAGCATGCAACAATCCCGTCTCCAGATGAAAAACACTACAGATCATGTTCCTAATAAAACAGTCAATTTGCCTCCTTCTCTTTTTTGTTGTTGGCAGGAATTCCTTACAACCTCACCTCCCTGGGGCATGGCTTCCTCTCCCCCTTTGTCGATCAGGAGAAAACAAGTCTCTCTGCAACAACAAAGTCTTGCTGGCCGGCCTCAGAGACACGCGTGCCAGGTTTCAGACAGACCCAGGAAATTACTGTTGGTTTAGATGCCCTGATTATCACTAAGATAGAAAAAATGATGTAGATGGGATGCATGGTGAGAGAGTATTTCTATCCTGACAAACACATCAGGGTGGGAATCATGACCCCTTCAGAGAACTCCAGCAAATAAGCTGTCAGGCGTTAGCAGAGGCAATCTAACTCAGCCCCCATTTCTATACAGCTTCAAAGGGTAACTACTTCAAATCTTCTGCCAGAGCTGGGGTTTGTAGCCCACTGAGACCACAGTCTTTGGCATATCTACACCAGGAAGGACAAGCGTCCTTGCTCAGTCCTATGAACTACATGCATTCTGCCCGCACTTGGCTTTAGCTCAGCCAAAGCTCACCTTTGAGCCAAAAGCTCAAGCACAAAGTTTACTTTGCCTGTTGAGCTCAGGTTAAGACAGAAAAGAGGATGGACCTGTTTGGGCTTGAGAGTAAGAGTGCATCTTTGCTAAACTCACCATGTAGACAGACACAGAGTGGCAAGACCTCAGCCTTCCCATTGAGTCTCCCTCATCGAGCTGTTCTTATACACAGCCAGACCTTGTTCAGTGCTTGCTATATCCCTCCAGCCCCATTCAGTGGGCAAGGAGATTTTACTTTGCTATGTGCAGGTGTCTGCAGTAGTCTCTGCTGTCAGCGTAGGGAGTTTTACGTTTAAAGAAGAAAATATAATTTGATCCCAGAATATTTAAAGGTCATTACTAGAAAGCAAACTACTTGAGGCTTCAGTTTGGTAACAATGCTCAGGTATTCTCTAATGCACTTGCATCTAAAGTAATTCACTCTTTGTTAGCAGCCTTTGGTGTGACAATCACACAATGGTACTAAAGCCCTTTTCTCTAAAGGAAGAAGTTAAGAGCCTGCTCTGCAAAAACATGCTTGCAATTACATGCATAATTGGCACATGAACTTCACGCAATTGCATATGCAAGCTCACAACCACATGGTGATTTAGATGTTAAACTGGAAGAAGCATTTCAATTACCTCTTACCTGACTAGGTCAGTAGGCATGGACGGTACTCTGCCCAAGCTAAGAGGACGACTGATGCCAAAGATGTAGGAAGAAGATGAGATGATCCTAGTGATTAGAGAAGGCTGAGATTTTTTAAAATCATATCATTGGAAAAAAGAAATCTGTACAACACCAAGGAGAATAAATCACAAATACTTAAGCAAATACTAGCTTTTAAACAGCTACACCCACCCATAATGGACAACCCCACAATAACTTTTCCATAATGTGAGTTTCTTCTGAAGCCCCATTTGTTAGCAATTACACTGTGTCTTTAAATCATCAGGCATGATATTTCATATAACATTTTTACTCACTATTGTAACTTTGAATATTCTCATCATTCAGATAAATTGCTGCTCTTCAGAATCCTGCTAAGTTTTTGGACTTGGAGATGCTGTATGTGCCAATGAGTTACTTGGATTATACACTCCAACACAAGAAACAAGTGCAGGGAGTCAAAGGCGTTAATGTAACCTTGTTTACCGCGCTACCTGACAACCGTATGAGAGATCTATTGGCTAATCCTGTTTTGTGCAAAAATGAAGAGTCAGCTGATTTTTGTTACAAAGAATGGGAATCACCGTTGCTAAATAAGTGACTGTCCTGGGGGTTTTCGGAACTGCTCGCATTATACTTCAACCTACCAAGGGGAGGAAGGAGTCATTGTATGAATTACTCCTGCAATATTTCATGAGCTAGTAAATTTTCTATGGAAATTATCCAGCCTGATGAAAATGTCTGTATTTCAAACCTCACAAGAGTCTGATTTAGAAGAGAAATAGTGCTCGTTTACTGCAGCTTCATTGAAGACAAAGATGGAGAGAACCTGAAGTGCTGAAATGTTAACATTCCAAGAAAACTAATTATCATATTTTCACTTGCAAACTTCAAACCTGCTGCTAATTAATCTCTGTGGAAAGGCTGTGTATGAATCAAATTATAATGTAAGTAGATTATATGGGACGAGATGTATAACATGCCCTGCCACTGAGGAGAAATGGAATGGATTGCTCGCACACAAATGACAAAAAACCCAAAGAGCTTGCTCTTCATTAGTGCACCGATCTGTACCAGCCGGCTGATGACAGATTCACCCCAACGGAGTGTTGCAAACCACCTTGGATTTTCAAAAGTTTGCCTGTGGTCACAAATTATCTAGATGTAAGGAGTAAAAACTATTTGACTGAGCAAACCTTGACATGGCACTTGCAGAGTTCTGTTGTGAAAACATCTTGAGGGCAATCAAGTGCCATTAGCACATGTCAATGAAGCTTCCCATGAATTACTACAAAAATTACAGTTAAGTGTACTCCTCTTCCATCACTGTCCAACCTCTCTGACAAAACAGTTTGAATATCTGTTGAAGTATCACAGAAATAAACACCTTTCTGCCAGTATAGTAATCAGAAGGAAGTCAGCAGACAATTAATTTGGTCCATCTGCATTAAGGCTTTTATATAATTCTTGTATTGGTTATAGGATTAAAATGATTTGTTACCATTCACTCTGGAAATACTATATTGTGCATATAATGGGGATAGCAAAGGACACTTAAATAAATCAGTTCTCATTGAAGAGGAAAAAAAATATATGTGTTTTCTAAAAGCAATATCATGTTACAACCTCCCTAAGTAAATTCCATGAAGTTCAACTAAATCACTTTGTTTTCAATTTATAGTCTTATCATATGAGGTATCACATGGCAACCAAAAAAGGAATGCTGTAAGTAGCTCCTAATACTTGCCTCTGCATAATTTGCTCTTTCTTTTTATCTTCTTTTATTCTATTAACTTATTGTCATGCAACTTTCAGATTCAGAGAATCTTGCATAGCTGGCCTTTTATCCATTTTTAATTTCTTTTTTTTTTTCTTCTTCTTTAAGATGGGATACAACATGGAATCAAGAAGTCCTGTGCAGTGTTACTCTACTGGCTCAATTTCTAATGCCGTTTTCATTAGTTTACTTGTTGATTATATCTGTTCTACCACTGTTATAATTTATTACAAGGCTTCTTTTTGTGTGCACATTTGTTAAAGCAGTTCAACTCATTAGGCTTTTCCTTTACCTAGGCAGCATTACCTTGTTTTCCACAGCTCGCACATACACACTTTGTGACGAATCACTAATCAACTGTTGTGAGGTTTAATGGCATACCTGGCTATGGTCATCATCGTCGGCTATTCCAGATCCTTCCGAACATCCACATTTCCCCCCTTTCTTCTTTTCACCCACCACTCCCTGTGGACTAAATACTCTAAAAGAACAGCAAGCGAAGTGTTTCAGGACCAACTGGCCAATTTGATCCTACACAGTTCAAGGCCTCATCGTTTCATACAGAAATAATTTTATTTTAAATCTAAGAGGCGGCAGAATGCTACATTCTTTTCTGACCTTACATTTTGCTCTGTTTTCTCTAACATCCCATTACTGGGCTGAGCCTTCCTCTGCTCATCTCATGACTTTGAATCTCTATCTAATCTTCAAAAAAGTACAGACTCTGCCTTCAATAATTTATCCCAGATGAGAATCTGACCTTATATATACAGATCACATAGAAGTTCAGTGAGACATGGCCCTATTTCCTCTCTTCTACTTTGCTTACACAGACAGATGGAAATTCTGTCCCTAATGAAGTCAGAGCAAGTTTTGCTGTTGACTGCAAAGGGGTCAAGGTTTCCCTCCTACAATTTCTGTAGCAGATAGGTGATTATTTCTTTTTGCTCGGTCTTGTCATCTCAACATACTGAGCTGAAATTGTCCTGGACTAGCGGGGTGGTTTACTTGTATTGGTTAAAACAATTGTGCGTTACCCCAGATCAACATAGTGATTTATTCGTACTGGCACTTTAATGAGGAATTAAATTCTATATTACTGCTAGTTTTTCTGGCTATGTTCAAAGTCAGTTTTGCTACTGTTTTCTAGTCTCCTCTGCTACTCTTACAGCAAACTTCATTTTGATTCTTGGTAGAAGCTAAATTGCCAGAGACACTGTACTGACAGCTCCAGTGAGCAGTTTCAGAATTTTTTACAACATGGGTTAAGGTTAGGAAAAAGAAACCTGATAGTGAACTCACAAAATGCTAGGCTTCTAAAAGATCGCTGAAACTAGTTAAAGGAAAAGAAACCACAAATCAAAATTATAAGACCTATCTTCTACTGCAATTTGAGTAATCTCAGCCATTTTTTATATTTTAAAGATATAATACAGATTACATAAGGCAGAACTTATATATGCAAGGTATAACTCCTAGTCAGAAAGAGTTTGCAAACAGACGAGTGGACAAATAAAAAGGAAATTCACACTTTCTGTTCTTTTGCTTTCTCAATATGTTTTCCATGTTTTCATTTCTCCGTTTGCAGAACAGTGATATCTAAATCAGCAATTTGAGAAGAGGTGCCTATTTCCATTTCTCACTGTGTGCTATGTGCCACGCTTTTCTCAGTGTAGTGCCAGCTCTCAGAGGACTTCAGTCTTTGCACTTGGCATCTCCCCACGCATCATCCACTTGCCTTTGCAACCAAAGTCCAAACTCTAGCACAGGAGCAAGCCCAGGACCATAAGAAGAGACA
The DNA here is from genome assembly GCF_000687185.1 of Egretta garzetta. Taxonomy (NCBI): domain Eukaryota; kingdom Metazoa; phylum Chordata; class Aves; order Pelecaniformes; family Ardeidae; genus Egretta; species Egretta garzetta. Next base: position 2,928,388 of record NW_009259976.1, read on the forward strand.
AATTACACCGATCTCAGGTGTGGTACTGCCTGCCTTCAGCAGCCTCCACCTGTGGCTGAGCAGCTTTGCTGGAGCACAGACTATCTGGAGGCTCATGAAGCTTCCTTCCTCTAAGACAATATGAAAAGCTAACCACCTCGCGCTAAATGGGTTAAATGACTTGCTCTCTGCCAGGTCTCGTAACGCCAACATGTCCAACACCCATTTCCTCTCTTGCCACTGCTGATTCCACTAGCAAGGGCAAGATTTTGCCCTCAACTATTCACAAGTAATTAATGCATTATTGAACAGGAATAAATAGATAGCAATTAAATAACAAGTATTAATGACTTATTTATTAACATATTAATAGTTGGCCTGAGAGTAATAAATGCAAATTAGTGTAAAGTGGTACCAAAAATTGTGTCGATAATGGGCCCTGAAGTAATCTTGTGTGTTCAAGATAATTACAAATATATTTTCCTTTCAAAAAACTACTGCCGGGTAATTTTTTATGGTTTGCTATAATATCATTTTAGAATTAGAAAATTAGCCCTAGTCTCATTAAAATAATTTTGCAGTGCATCAAGCTTTATTTCAAGTGTAAGTTTCACATTATCTTCTTGCCTATAGAGCTTGCATATTTTTCAGTAACCCTCTCTATGTGCAAGCTTTTGGGCCTATGCTTGGTATACTCATGGTGGTGTTTCAGCTTACTGCTTGGTCCACTTTTCTCATCATCAGTATTATTAAGTAGAAAGTCCCACTGCAAGCAGTGGTGGCACCTTGAGGGCTAAATCCAGTAAAAAACACCGAGGACCAGATTTTTTCCTTTTTACCCCTGCTGACAGTAATTCATCTGATAAATAGTTCAGAGGCTTTAAACATGAGCAAAGTGATGCACTGGGTGCTGCACACCTAACAACTGATCCAGCCACAACAAGACCTCATTCAGAAAACAATCCCTGATCCGAACCTGTTTTACTAGAAATACTTTCCTCTTTTTTTCCCAAACTCTTATCTGTTTGGGCAAAAGAAAACCCCACATGATACTTTGGCTCTGAACTGTCACTTAACTTTGGGAAACTGATTACTTCATGAGGACAGCAAGTCATTGTCACTTTTATCACATCTACCAAAAAAAAAAAAAATAAAAAAAATAAAAAAAAAATTGGCTAAAATCCAGAGTCCTGACCTCATCACTGATCTGCTGTTATCCATGGCAAGTTAACGTATTCCTCTCTGACATTGGTCCTGATATTCCTGATTCTGGAATTTGACATACATTTAACATGTGTCCATTTCCCACGAAAGATCAGTAAGTATTCAGCTCTGCCTCCACGTTTATAACAGGTTGAGGAACGAAGGTCCAGGCTTCCTCCTAGAAGAGGGTGCCCAGAACACTGCAAATGTTTGTTTCTACAAATGTTTCTGTCTGCCTCTGTAGGTGGCATTTTTACTTCTTCACAGCTTTCCTCATTCAAGGCATTGCAAATGACTTCTCCCAAAATAATCAAGTGTATTTCTGTATGGTAGGGGGGCTTTGGTGGCTCTATCCATACAGTGCCTTCCAAACCGCTACGTAAATGTGATTGTGGCCATGTAATCCATGTACCTGGAAATATAATTCGTTTTGTTGCTAATGAAGGTCCTACGGCACAAATTTATTAAAGGTATACTTTTCCATGGGATAATAATTGGGTCGATAATATTAAACTCATAGGTTCATTATTTAATTGCAAGGGCAGATTATGAATACAGCTTCTAAAATGTATTTTAATGAAAAACACTACATCCTGACCTAATCATATCAACCTTATGCTATCTAATTAAGGATGCAAAAAATCATTAGAGTTGCAAAATATTAGTTCCAGCTCCATCAGGCTGCTAGCTGCCCCTTCATGAATATATATATTTTTTTACTCTATGATAAATAGTTAATGAGGTAAAAATGACAAAATTTGCATGTAGGCAAATTAGTTTAATGGAGTGATGTCTTCCTGGTCTACAGAAAGTGACCTTTTTCCTATCAAAAGAATGCTAAAAATACTTTGAAGTGATGGCATGGATGTCATTCCACAAATGACAAATCACTTCTCTGAACAATATAAAAATTATAAAATGCAATAACCTTAAATTCTCATCATACTGTAAATGTGTCCTCTGCTGCTGCATTTATCAATTTAATAAAAGGAAATTAAGCATATTATAAAATACCCATTTATGGGGCAATTTTTAATCCAGGGAATAAAAATGAGAAGCACATGGTTAATAGCAAGAAAATATTGCAAAAATGTAGACCTATTTTTTCCAGAAGGTTTGACTGCCTATTTACTTGAATGACCTCCATTTAAAATATATTTTTTATATGGAGTGATGTAAGATATGGCAGTCTCAGGCTTCCCTTTATAAAAATTGCTCACAGTTAATTTCGTATCTTATTTAAAAATTAACACATTAATAATGCACGCAATAAGGCCTAGTGATGTGTCTTCCATACTGATTACTTGTACAATTAGACATACAAAAAGAAAGGGACAAGATAAATACCTTATGCAAATTCATGGCAGAAAAAAGGGTCTTTCGGTATCTGCAATGCCTAGGAGCACGAAAGACCTGAAAACATCGTTCCTAGTCTTTCAGGGAGATGTTCCATGTGGAGAACGTATTTCTGGAATGGAGCAAGTTTTTATTATAAACCTACATTTGACAAAGAGCTAACAAAACTTGGTTTGATGGTTCTCTTTCCCATATAAATAATATAAATGAGAAATTGGAACAGAAGGGGAAGATTCCAGGGTTCTGAAGAACACTGGTTGTGTTTTCACAATATTTGTGTTTCATATAGATAGCCTGGGAGTTTTGGACAGTAGTCTACGCTCACAAATTTTCCTCATTGTGAGGCAGATCATGTGCCCAGTGAAGTAAATGATAGAGATCTGACTGATGCCAGGGATGCAAATTTCTGCACACATTCCGCATTATTCCTATCTCCTTATATTGTCTGCACCGGTGTGTGCCATAGAGAACAGGTATGGTTAACGCTGTCACAGCGTGGTATTTGGTTAGGGCTAATATAAAGCAAGAGGCATGAAATTCATGCAGGTATATACAGAATAGGAATGAGGAACTTGGGGACTTAGGGTAAAGGAAAAAGTGTGCATCACTCCACTTTGTTGACTGAAGTGTGCAGCACAGGGGAGTCCTCCCTCTGCTCTGACTGCACCCTCCCTCCTGCCAGATCTGTCTGAGGCTGGGTCAATTTTAAACGATCTCAGAGTAAGATCAGGTACTCACATTTCAGTATGGCATTTCATACATGCCAAGCTGCATATTGAGAGCAAAACTAGGCATTTACATATGTCTATATGTATAGGACGTGTTTTTCAATGTTCCGTCCTCTGAAGTATGTCTTATAGCAGTGGATATGACCCTCTACTCTGCTCTGGTGAGACCCCACATGGAGCACTGTGTCCAGCTCTGGAGCCCTCAACACAGGAAAGACCTGGACCGGTTGGACTGGGTCCAGAGGAGGGACACAGAGATGATCTGAGGGATGGAACACCTCTCATATGAAGAAAGGCTGAGAGAGTTGGAGTTGATGAGCCTGAAGAAGAGAAAGCTCTGGGGAGGCCTTATTTTAGCCTTTCAGTTCTTAAAGGGGGCTTACAAGAAAGATGGATACAGACATTTTAGCAGGGCCTGTGGGGGCAAGGGGTAACGGCTTTAAACTAAAAGAGGATATATTTAGACAAGACCTAAGGAAGAATTTTTTTACAATGAGGGTGGTGAAACACTGGAACAGGTTGCCCAGAGAGGTGGGAGGGGCCCCATTCAAGGTCAGGTTGGATGGTGCTCTGAGCAACCTGATCTAGTTGAAAATGTCCCTGCTCACTGCAGGGAGGTTGTACTAGATGACCTTTAAAGGTCCTTTCCAACCCAAATTTTTCTATGATTCTACAACAATCCAGATTTCTTCCATTCAGGGGCAGACTATTCGTACACAGAGAAGTAATTTTTTTTCCATTCTCTTCCATTTGTCTTTACTCCCATCCTCTCCTCCTCTTCCCTCCCCCTGCCCCCCCCTGCAGCCTTTTCTGTACTACTGACAGAAATGATACACTGGTAATATCACTACAAATATATTCAGCACTTGAAACAGAAAAGTAGTTGTTTGCAGTTGCCTTATTTGCCACTTTTTCCATATGGCATTGGTAGTCCTGGCATGTAAAATGAGGTCCACTATGTACATTGTTTCTTTGACCTTACTTAAAGTGTAACAAAGGCACTAGAAACCAATATCAGTGACTATGCTTTGACTTACTGTAGAAAGTTTTTAAGTGCAAAAAAAGGGTGATTTTGCTTACTGGGGTAAAGCAAATAAGTGCTATCTGTGTAAAAAGTGAGAATGTCCAAGGCAGGTGGCTGTGGTAGCACATTCACTTGTTCAAACCTTTTCCCTCTCCCCTGTGTTGAAATGCAATGTGGTTCTCTGCACTTTCCCACAAAAATTAAGCTTACTGAGTATCTGCTTTTTCATTCAATTGGCACATTCACCTTTTTATTTTTCCTTTCAGGGTCCAAACTGTCATCACGAAAAAGTGGAAAATAATTACAGCTGTGCCAGATGTTTATAGCAGTGACAACTGAAGCTATATATTTATATAAACTGCTGATCTTCCAGAGGTAGCTATAGAGACTTGAAAAACCTGCAGACCGTAATCTGAAATCACTTGGTCCAGTGGGTTAGAAAAGAAAACAAAACAACTCATACATACTTACGAGGACTAATTTCCTTCCTATCTGGAATCTGTTCATTTTTACATTGAAGCAGAAGAGTTACTGAACAAAGCATTGTGCACAGAGGCACTCATAGATGTATAAATCCAATTGATGAGCACTCTAACAATTGTCCAAGAGCTGTTTTATAAGATAGTCCTATGGGAATTGATAATGCTGATGCAAAGCTAGAAAGCAAGGAAGAGAATGTCCCTCACAGAAGGAAGACAATGAGCCTCACAGACTACCGACCATGTTACTTCTGTTATTTTCAGTTCTCTGAAAGCAATTATGACCAGAAGCCTCATCTGTGGATGGCATCCCCCCCACTTTGCAAACACAGATATATCTCCCACACATCACAGCTTAAAGTCTGTATATGGGACTAGAGGCTTGTGGCTTAATGGAAAAGAAAGAGGAATTACTTTGATCACCAAAATAGAGCAGACCACCTTCAGACCTCCCCTACCCACCCTGCAAAATTTCCAACTCGGCCTACTCCTCTGGGCCATCCTGGAAGGAAAGGACCAGGAAGGAGAGCATGGCTATCACATCTGAGTCACCAAACATGTATCCCTTCCTTGGGGCAGCCCCATCCATGCCCTTGCAGGAAGCAAATTCGACTTGTCCATGGAGCTCCCCAGTTTGCTGAGCTGGTTGAGAAATTATCGGGGATGGTACTGACATTTAAACAAGCAGCAAATCTCTACGACCCCATCAAGAATCACCAGATGGCACAGATAATTTTTGACATAAGTGATGCCACTAATTCTTTGGATACTAAGCAGATTGTAAACCCTCAAGATGTTCAGGCAATGCATATACGACCTTCTCACAAAATTCTCCTGAACATGCTTCTTAGCTTTTCCATTCAAAGAAGCACCCTAAGATTAATTTTCTTGTTTAGGTAGGTACTTTTAGGTAATACCCAGAAATACAAAGCATTAATTTGGACCACTATGTCACAGACTCCTTTTGGAGACTCTGTTCACCACTCACCATCCGTCTTTCACCATTGATTCCTCTCCACTGCTCAGCCCTCTTCATAATGTAGCTCAGCTCCTGATTGGAAATCTCTAAGTCCAATGGAACGAAGAACGTGCCTTCCTCACCGTGAATGCGTTGAAATACATCCAACAGCCAACCTTCATTATGCAGCCTGAGGATAGAAATGACACATTTGTTTCTTCTTTGAAAGGACTCTTCATGCAAAAAAAGAAGAAGGTGTCTTACCCTTTTGTAGACTTCTAAAGCTTGGTTTTCCCTTCATGACTATTCTCTACCCATGAGTAAGAAGCTCCTTTCCCACAAGTTCTCCAACAGACAACTCTCCCCAACCCTCTGGAGATTTTACAATACCTGAATCAAATCACATAAAATTAAGCAGCAATTTCTTTTAATTATTTCAAGATACTGACTTCTCAAAAAGATCCTGATCTTCCTTTCCTTCAGAAATGTCCAATGTTTGTTCTTAGCATTGGGCTGGGTAACTTGTTCCAGTGCTTACAGGGAGTCCCTCAGTTAGGCATGAATGGAAGTCCTGCTGTGCCAGGGTTCAATAATGGGTAAACCACATCATATAGAAAGGAACTACTCACCATTTTTTTCAACCCCAAGCCTGAAGTCTATACAATCTAAACTTCTCTTGATGTTAGAAAAGTTAATTTCATTTGTTGGCTTTGTTTTTCTACAACATTTCTGTGCTGTGGTAGGGAATTGAATAAACACTACGCAGTAAAATTCTCTACCACAAAAAAGGCTTGCTGTGTGGTATTTCTTAATGTAGGTGAAACCAAGAAATATTGTGAGGCTTTTGGAAAAGCCTGGTGTCACATTTTTAGCCTTAGATGAACTTTAAAACTTCAAAACATTGCTGTTTAATTCAAATGGAACCTCTTCAAGTTCATTGCTTTCTCATTCTGCTTTTATGCCAAAACCAGGGGTACAGAAAATAAAGATCAGAAAATCTGGAATCTCAATCTTGGATATTGAACTGAGGTCTTTCCTTTTGTACCCTCTTCCAAGCTAATACTTCTACAATTCAGCCATTGCTTGGTGCCAATCTCAGCTTTTCTGTCCTTCCCTGAGACTGGCAGGCTAGTCATGAGAAACACAGGGACTGCTGTGTGGCACTGCAACCAACAAAAAGCCCAGATTTCTGTGGGGCTGTACAGGTCCTTCATCTCTTGGCAGGTGGGAGAGAGATGACAGGCACAACTCCTTTGACCCTCTGAACTTGCATCCTCCTTATGTACAGCAGCACTGGAGACAGTTCTTGCGGCTTACCCTTATTCTTGGGTCTTGTTTTGGCACATATGTGCTAACCAGTGGGTAGGGGACTGTTCAAGTAAATCAGAATGAAGTTCACATTTGCACTAGCTCTATATCTCACATTACAGGAGACACAGTAATTGCAGAGAAGCACACTCAATAATAAGCTGCTTAGCCCAATTTTGCCCACAACTGAGATCTAGCGTGGAACAGAAATAAGGAGATGCACCCACAGACAGTTTTTCAACTTGATCTCAGGAGGAGCTGTAGCTCTGTCTTCAAAGTGGAATATGTACCATGTAGGGTCAAGCTCTATATCCAAGAGTTTATGTGACCGAGCAACAATTCTGATGCTGAAATCTGGCAGCCTGGCTCAACATCAGATTACGGAGTTATATCTCCTGCTTTGCTGCAAAAGCGCTCTTTGTACTTCTTCCCCCACCTTTCCTTTTTGAAACATTCCTTTTTGAAGCTGCAGCCCTAAATTCACTGTGGTTTCCAAGATGTCATTTTGGGATTCTCTTATCAAAAGAGGAGAGTGGCTGGAGGATAACCTAATCAAGATGTAGGTAGTCCTGGGAATATAAACAAACTGGCTACCAAGAAATAATAGAAAAAGCTCTAAAGCGTCAAATGCAAATCAGTGCTAAGGCAGGGTAGGATAATAAAGTATCTTAAAACATGCTACAGAAGAGAACATTTTTTTAAGAATAACCAATAACCTTCATGGAGTGATTTTCTGAATTCTACAGCATCTTCAAAGAAAAGTTTGTCTCTTAATCCCTGGATCTGTATTAGATGTTCTTCTGATACAATAGATAGATTTTTGCAAACATTGACTCATAATTTAGAATCATCTTGTGCTTAGTTGAAAAACTAGCAATCAAGTTGGTGGGCTTTCTGGCCTTCCACTCAACTTGAAACAATAATATTCTATGGTGTTCATCTTTGAAATTCCAGGTCAGCAATTTAAATGACTTGCCACTTATCTTGCTAAACAAGGAAAAGACCTTGTCATTTATTTAAGCTCACTTAATGTAACATTCTTATTTCAAATGAAGTAAAATTTAATGCAGTTGAATTACTGTCTATTTGCTGCCATAAACATTTTCTATATGAAGATTTTAAGCACATGGTTATAAACAATATAATTAACTTTGAATTAATTAAGAATCATGAAGCCGGTCTTCCAGCTTTGTTCCTTTTACCCAAAAGTACTCAGCCTGCTCCTGTTACCTGCTTTAATCTCTTTTCTTTGGCACAAAACCTGAAAAAACATCTCTTCTTGTATCTTAACATGGCTTCTTATAAATATGACAGTAATAATTTCTACTGCTAATGCAATAAAGAGCAAAACAAAACTCAGATGTTGTTATAGAACCAGTATAATACCTTGCAAGTTCATTTATTTATCAGAAAAATCAGAAAACATTGAAATGATTTGCTATCCAGAGTCAGATCAAAAAATGGACTTCTCAAAAATTTGCACAAACCGAAAATTGAAGGGTAGGGTAGTTTAAAACAATTTATTACATCTTCGGTTGAGCCTCTCTCATCTTTTTTTTGGAAAACAACTGTAAAAATTGTAAAAATAATTTTGCTGTTAACATTGAAAAATGTAGATTTTTGAAGCTTTTCCCCAAAACACATTTCAATACCAGGAAATTTAGACCCTTTCCAGCAGACACTTTTAGTTGAGATGGGTCTGCATTTTCTCACAGTGCAGAAAACATTTCACCAACAAATTTCTGACTGTTTCTAATGTCAAGTGGAATTAAAATGAAGGAATTGCAACCAGTGCCACTTCATTTTTCCAAAACGTAATTAGAATATTTCTCCATGCTAGATGAACTTCAAACTCCCAAGAAACCCAAGGGGACCCAGATTTATTGAGGTATGTTGGTTTATAAAGACACAAATGGATGCCTATTGCTATTTATCCCCTGCCCATGATTTCTTTAGCTTCCAGGCTGTTCATCAGTGCTGCTGTGAAGCTTTCTCGCTGTGGCAGAAACAGACACCTTTCCTACTTGCTTTGGTGGTCTGTTAGGTTCACTGTTGTTATCCTTTTTTTATACTCTGCTGAACGCTCCTATTAAATGGCAAATTGCTGAGTAATTCTAAGCAATGGCTCCTACTCCACCATCCAACACCCAAAGTCTTCCCTGTGGAAGCTTTGCCTTACAGGACAAGGATGTGGTGGATGCCTGCATAAAAAATATGTTTTCCGAGTCGAGCAACATTACATTTGAATATCTTTGAGTTATAACACCTGAGAAATAGTCACACAAAGGGATACTACTGCCTTGGTTATAATACTATTTTCTCTTGAAAACAAATGCTGTTATATCAATATTCAGGAAATAATGTTATGAATTGCAAAGGTGTTTTCCTTAAAACCATTTTAAAACATTTTAATGCTATCATTAGTGGACTGATAGTGCGCTTCTCAAGAGTCCTAGTCAGGTCCAAGGTTCCCACTGTGGTGGGTTGCGGACATACAAGGAAGAGAAAGTTAATCCAATTTCAGAAGCACATAGTATAACTTTACTCTGCACAAACTCCAGTAATCAAAATGTTTCTTTTTGTTACCAAGCAAAGAATTTCAAAGACCTTATACACTGTAACAGATTTTGTTATCTTCCCTTTGCTTTTGTATTTTGCTATGAATCATTTTTAAAATGTGTCGTACTAAGACAACTTTTTTCCCCTAGTAACATTCTCCCCCCACCCCTTTATTGGAAAACATTATGGGAAAATTGATCCAGAAGGAAAGGAACCTTTGATGATCTTGCACCTGTTCCCCAGACAATGAAGATGTTGGTAATATTCCCATAAAAACCTGCCTTACAAATGTTTTAATTTAAATTAATTTTCCTGAGTAATAAACGACAGCAGCTAAAACTTATGAAGCTATTCAAAACTATTAAGTCAATGATTAAGAAGGCATTAACATCTCAAAAACTAATTAACTAGACTACCAGTACATTGGAGTTGTGTACAGCTTCCAGGAATGCAGGAGCTTTGAAATACTTTGCAGAAATTTAGATTGCCATTTATCTTTTACTGCCTGCTGCAATGGAGTTTGTGGAAAGGAGACCGAGGGATGATTCTGTCAGATGGAGGGCGTATGCCGAGCTTTTCTGTCCTTATACCTGCCTGCACCTTGCCTTTGCATACGTCTTTTTATTGGTGCTTGCCACCGCTCAGTGTTCATCACTGGGTGAATCTAGCACCAGGACAAAATTCATACTGCATTATAGATGAGTCACTCAGAAAAAAGAAAATATACTTTTTTAGTTCAATATATTAGACAACCTATCTCATTCATTTTCAGTGTCCCACACCTGTCCCTATTGACTGTACAGCTAACGGTGTCTGCTAGAAAGGTGGTAAGAAAGGGAGTTGGTCAAATTTCAGGATGAACTGAATATTGATAATGGGCTAAAGTCATGGAAAAAATACTTGGATTAAGTCATGTCATGCAGTGGGTTAAAGCCTCAGCCACGTGAAGTCAAATATCCTGTATCATCAAAAGACTGTAAGGCTCTGGGGGCCACTGCAGACCCAGAGAGAGATTTTGCACTTCATACCATATGCAGCTTTCTGAATTTTTCTTATTTCTCACAAAAAACCTGCTTGGAAGACTAAAGACAACATCTTCCAAAGTACCTAAATAAAAGGTACACATGCTTTAGAGCTTAAACCCTTGACACAGACACCATTGTCTGAAGCCAAAGGAACAGAGGGTCCTAGACTCTGTGAGAAATCATTGTATCAGTTGCATTCCAGTCGAGGAAATAACTGGCTCCCTCTCTGACTCGCCGTGCCCACAAAACACCAGTGTATTAAAAGTTAAGCAGGAGCTAACCCCTCCTTGATTGTCTGCAGTTCTGGGCTCTGGATATGTGACATTGATATGTCTGTTCTGATGTCACCTTATTTTATCTTACAGGAGAAGGGGCTGGAGCCTAAGCTCCTAAGGGAATAATGAGATAAAGAGACATACCTTAGAAAGTACAGGTACAACACTGTCGATGAGATGATGAACAGGATTGTATAAAGCATCACAGTGATTAAGACACCAGGAATCCCTGACTCCTCTGCTCTTAGAAAGACCCAGTAGAGCTTTGCAGCATCAGCAATGGGTTTCTCTACGCTGTTCCCAAGTCGCTGTCATGGGAGAAAAAAATCAACATAAGAAAATGCCAAACCTGATTAGATAATTTACCTATAGAGACAAAAGAACCTGAATTTCTTTATAAGAAGGATTTAACTGTAATTTGTGTGGAAGACAGCTTGGAACTTAGGAGTCTGCTACACAGAATTTGAAATTAACTGTGAGATGTGAAATAAACTATATTCTGGTTTATTCTAGTACAATTAAAATCTACCCTATAGAGGTGGCTTATTGAACAAAACCCATGTCACAGTGAAAATACTCAATGTGAGCTTCATTAGCCTATTTCAGGAGAAGTGGAAGGGGAAGAAGGCTGAAATTTGGCTTATTTCAATGTCCAGAGAGACATAATATTGCATGATATATACTGCCGGTTTTAGTGCTGAGCGAGCGGAAAACACCTGTGCCAGTGCATAATTCCAAACTGACCAGTCTCAAAATGACCTGCCCTTGTCACAAGAAAAACGTTGGTTCCTACCAGACTCAGCAAGTTATATTATTTTGAACATGTGCACCTTGGAGGGTGTATATACAGCAATTCCCAATTTCAGATCAAGTCAGTGTTTGGTGCTACCACTGCAAAACAGACAGAACCATCATATTATCTGAAACGCCAAATGGAAGTATCAGGGCACCTGCATGTGTTGCGAGCTGACACCTAGGATAGCTTTTCCGCTAGCCTTGCAAACAACAGCATCAGTTAAAGAAGGCAGTGGATTCACAAAGCTTCACTGAGACCCAATGAGGTGAGGAAAATGGAGAAAGCAACTACAAGTAGATCAACAGGGGACACCAGCAGGGTTTTGTTAAGTTTTGCCCAAAGGGGTTGACCTTTTCTCGGTGCAAAAGAGACAAGTTCACCCTTATGAAGCAGTATTTTAATTTATGTACATGCATTATCAAGTCTGACTGCAACGTTTTAAGTCAGAAAATCAGATACTCCCTTCACGCCCCACTCCTGGTGTCCAGCCAGTCCAGTTTGGGAAACCACAAAGAACAGCCTGTAACACTGAATAACCAACAAGCACCAGCATTATTGTATGAAATAGCTGTCTTTTAATGTCTTTCTTTCCTGAGAAGAACTAGAGACACAATGAGACCAATACCCCTGAAGAGATCTGGCTGTACCACACTCCCACTGCTGTGGTGGAATTAAAGATACCTCTTAACTGTACAGAGTAGCAACCATAAGTTGTATCATTAATAGCTTCTCCAAAGGTGCATGGCTGCATATACCCTACTTAGTTACACTATCAATAGTTTATGTTCAACTGTTTTGCAAACAAATAAACATGTGTAGCTATTTTCATTCTACTGAAGGTGAAACAAACTTTTAGCATGCTAAATATTGGTAAGGAATTAATATTCATAAAAGAAAAATAGTAATTTAATTGGGAATAAGGTGGTTTGTGTATTTTTGCAAAGATTCACAAAGAATCCTGAAGGTTTCGTAGCACTCTATGTTTCATTATACTTCCAGTAAAACATGGAAAAAGATTTTCCAAAAATCTATTATTTTCCTCTTTTTTTTCCCCATATCTAGTTCTTAAAAACTAGCTACTGTATTGACATATTATTGCCCTCTGCTGGATCGATTTAGAAGAATTCAGCTACATATCATGGGTCTTCTACTGCTCAGAGCTAAAATAAATTCCTCTCTTCACTTTTTTTCTTTTTAAAGTGACACAACGACGGCCATATCCATATTAAATCACATTAACACATTTTGCAAGGATGCGAAACTGCACCACCAAAAAATCTAGTATTTATCATTCAGAGAGGGAGTCTGTGACCTTTAGGCTTCAAGAAACCTGCATCGTCCTAAGCAACTTGCCTAGACTAACCCTTAGAAAGAGTCAAAACTTTGTCTCCATTTTTTGCTACCTTTGCAGTGACATGCGTAATAAAGACAATTACAAGTCCAATGATGAGCTCTACAAGGACTGAGATTCTTGAGTGTATTTCTGTTCTCTCCAGTCTTTGCAATACTGCCAGGTTTCTGTAATGGAAATTACAAGTCCCAGGAGAACGGTAATGGCACATAGAGACTAGTCACTAATTCTGATCTGTCCGCATTCTTTACAAAAAAGTTAAAATACATTATCTCCTCTTTCTGTTCTGTCCCCTCTTCCTGAAAAAAAAAAAAAAAAAAAAAAAAAAAGCTGTCTGCCTCCACCACTTTCTTACTGAAGAGACTGTCTACAAAGGAAAATCCTCTGCACAGCAGTCATGTCTTGACATCCCTCCAGAGAGGCAAAAGTCTGAATGGCAAATAAGAATAAATTTCTCTCTTCCCCAAGCAGTTCTTTCTGGCAAAGCAAAAATGGCATGGGGGAAGTGCACCATTTTTTTCTAACAAAGAGATCGTATCAATCCTTCTGTGGGCCTCAAAGACGCGATCCAATAAAGGTGTCTTTATTTTAAATGGTTTCAATAATATCCATCTATATTTGTCTTAGGTACTTATCATACCACAGAGCGATGGTCATGTGAGCACTTTGCAGTCTCTAATGGTTTTTATGATGACATGTGTCCATGTGGCTAAAGAGGTGCTACTCTCTGCATTTTACAAGCTGCAGAGAGACCATCTGACTGGTCCTGGGAAAGCTCTGACAGAACTGGAACTAGAACTGCATTCTCCAAAATTCATAGGAAAGTTTCTTACCCCTGGAACATCCTCCTACAAGCTGATAGTAAATCAAGCCTGGAATCACACATTTGACAGAGTATCTTGAAGTATGAGTTGAAAACCCCCAAATGTGCAACTGGCTCTCTAGTCTTCCCTTATTAATAAAAAAAAATCAATTAGTAAACAGAGAAACCTTTGTCTCCAGGGCTATCTGTCACCTTTCGTAAGTATTAAGGCCATTTAGGATACTGAAATACATTCTAGCACTAAAATAACCCATCTTACCACAACACAACATTTTAAAAATGCTTGATCTAAAATAAATTGGCAAGTAAATCTGAAATAGCTGCTGAAAGAATGCCAGAAGAAAAAAAAATTAAAAATGCAATAATGAAAACACATGTAAGAAATGTAGTTTCATTTTGGAAAGGATACACACAGTATATTGTCTAATATTTGAACAAATGAGTTTCTACCAAAGATAATCTTGTGGGTAAAATTGCCAAATTTTCAGTATGAAGTACAGAGAGAGGTATCCTTTTTTGATGCCATAATGGAAAACTCAGTTACTTTATTTGTATCTCACATTTCCCTCTGACCAAGCAAAGAAGCCCTATTTGAAACTGATAACAAATCCACAGTCTGACTAGAACTAAAACAATTCCACTGAAGTCAAGGGCAATGATTTTCTCAATGCAAGTGTGGGAAATACAAGGCAAACCTCAGCCATTCCTACAGTTTTTATACACCAGTATTATGGGGAGGGGGGGAAAGCCTTTTAAATATTTAAATGTTTCTAGGCTGGATATTGGGGAAATACCCCTTTTTCTGCTAGGAAAAAAAAATGTCATCAGAATAACTACAATTAAAATTCAATTCTGTGCATGGTTTGCAACATGAAATTAAAAAAAAACTAAAACAAAACAAAAACCAACCAACAAAAAACCAGCAGGCTGTCCAAGTAAAAACTACTGCGTGTTGCTACAAGCTCAAAATAGTGCAATTACCTCTTAAGTGAGCTCAAATTAAATTTCTTGAACAGCTGAATTTTAATTTTCAAAACCATTGCAATGGGAAACAGCACGTAAATGGTGGAAAATCACATTTTTAACAGGACTTCTTAAAAGCAGAGCACAAGTTACTGGATGAGGAACCAGGAGACCTGAGAAAACCTGATCCACAACTAGGACTGTGGATTACTGCTTGACCTGGAGTGAGCAATGGGAACAAAGATATCTTTGAAAGGCAGATGAGGGCAGAAGAGCGGCAATACCATGCCCCCAGAAAAGCTCACAGCATCCTGAACCCATTGAAAGGACCCCGTGTCACCTACATGGTGAGAGCCAAATCTGAAACGCATGTTCTGGGAGGCCGGGCATTACCTCAGACATGACAAAATCCCCCGGCCACCAAAGTACAGATGGGCCACACAGCACATACGTAGGCACTGATAGAGTTGGGAGGTTTGCTCTCATAACTTTACGTCTGGTGAAGCTGTTTCCTTAAAGATGCCTGTCTTTCAATCTCACAAGTCTTTTTAGGTGTGCCAGCAAGGTATATTAACTACGTTGCATGTCATAGAAGTGCACGATAACCTCTCCTTTTGGTTTTGCTATTTTTTCAGTTTGTCTGTTTCAGTGCTTAGAAAAAACTGAAGCGCTAATCGGGACTGCTCATTAACCCGTCTCCATTAACATCCAAAATTGCTGTAATCCTTTTCAAAGCAGATGCAGTCATCCCAGTGGTGGATTTACTTTCTTATCTCCATATATGGCTTGTACAATGTTCTTAATTTTATGCAGAAACACAGTGACTCCATTAGATGGGAATTTTGTTAATAAAAAGGTAATGTATAACATTATTATTTAATTCCTTTTTAGCTTTCATGTTCCATTGCCAGGGGTGGAATTTCCTATCTTTCAGTGATTCACTGAATAAAACAAACTTCTACATCAAGGTCTCATGTCCAAGTTATTTTAAGTGACTTACCCCCAGGACTGAATCCACTACGAACACTGCCAAGGGGTCTAGCACTGTCCAGAGTCCCAGAGCTATGATAAACTTTGACAAGAAGGAAGGGAATGAGTCAAACAGCCGCTGACAGCCCCATCTGATCAGGACCATAAGAAGCAGCCCTGCATTTAAGGTTAAGGGTCCCACCACAACCATGACCAACTCTTCACTGGTCTGCAGCAAGGAGTTCTGGTAGCAGAGTTCAACAGTGTGAGGGAAAAGCTGGAATCTGTAAACAAGCAACAGGAGAGAGTTTGTCTGTGCTCCCATGCAAACCATTAAAAAACCACAGAATAACGTGTGCAGCATGTTGCACAGTAAAGCTGCATCCCTATCTTGGTCACAATCCTCTGACTAAAACCTGTATGAAGCCACTCAAAAAAAATAAAATTTTTCTCCTCCTCCTCCCTCCACGTCCTTTGATCCTCTCTGACTCCCAGTTCAGTGGATGCACCTCCAGGCCCTTGGGACTGTGCAGGCAGGGCTGCAGGGAGACATTAGCTCCCAGAAGCACCAATGTCAGTACAGGCCCCAGGATCTCACCCCCCTCTGCATACTGCAGCACCTCTGGACGCTGCACAAAGCGGAAAATGTGTGAAGGAAGACATAGCTTTTAGCATTCCTAAAGTGACTGAAAACATCCCTCTTGCCACCACGGGATGGGGGGATTTGGAAACCTCGCACAACGAGCAACTTTGTGAGTGCTGTACGAGACAGGAGCTGCATGGTACTGAGAGCTACATGCAGATGCTGAAATTTAAGGCAAAAATTTCAAGCAGATCAAAGTGACTCAAACTTCGCTCCTGAGTAAAGGTGAAGTGGTTTGATTCTCACTTTGGTTCCGACTCATGAGTGCTACCACTGTATTTGGCAGGACCAGAGAGCACTCAAGTCAGTCTCTTCTGCAGGCACACAGCTTCAGATTTGGATGCTGATCCAGGGCATCTTGGCGTGACAGCATTATCCTTTATCTAGCTGACTGCCTGGGACAGCTGTGATTAGTGGCTTCGAACATGACCACCTCTCTCTCACACGTTGCTTCCTTCTGTTGTGTTTCCTTTGCTTTCACAGACTCTTGATTCTTGGCCTCCCAAAAGCTTTAATGACAGCTGGCTGAGCCTCCTGGTCTGTGCAAGGCCAGAAGTGAGACATGGCTGGCTTTGCATTAAGGTCTAGAAGACCACCTTAACAATACCCAATGCTGTCCAGAGTCTGCTCAGACACCCTGTTCAAATTTTAGCCAATCATCCCAGTATCACAGCAGACACAGGTCACAGAGTTGCATGTTACTGGCTCCTACTGAATGATTCAGGTTTGCAGAATGCTTTAAAGTGAAGAAAAGAAAGAAAAAGTTTCTATTGGAGAAATGTCCCCTTCCCTAAGCATGACTGATGTTTTTTTTGCTCTGTAAGCCTACTCTCTACTCCACAGCAACATATGGAGAACCAGGTATATATCACCCTGTGGACTTGTTCTCCATCTTTTTTTTCATGTCAAGTAACGACAAGTAATGATTTTCCTGGAACTCTCTAGAGAGCTCTGATTCCCGAGCTAAAGTCAATGTATCATATAGTTAAAATATGTCAACACATTGTAGTCCTTACAGTAAAACTGATAAATCAAAATTAAATTCTTCAAAGTATTTTACTCATAGATCACTTTGGTAACATCAAATATGATTTAAATGCTTCTTCAGTTTTGTGCACTTCTTAGGCATTTTGAAATACTTGATCCAAAATCACAAATTATTCTTGTGGAAGAGACATAACCTGCCAGGTATCTCAGAGGGTGAGAGGTAGCCATGACACAAGGCACACAAATGGACACATCCTGTTCTGGGTTGAAAATTTACGTTATTAACAACTTCACCTTTCTATTAGGGTCACATTTACATATCAGATCATCTGGAGTCTGGATGTGATCCTTGTTCTCCTAGTCTCTGCAGAGGCTCCTATCAGGGCTCACATGCAGAGTCCTGAGCACGAGCCTTAGCCATCAGATCTCTTCATAGTGTGAAGGAACCACTTTGAATCAAGCTGTTTGTAGAAACATTCCAATAGAGAAAGAAGGCAGCGGGACTTACTTTGTAACAGGAACAGAGATGATCTGAAGGAAGAGCCATTGGCTCAAATAATGCAGGTAAAGTCTCACGAACCAAAGCAAAACTACCAGCAGCACAAGCAGCCAGAAGTCCCTGGAGCGCCAGCGTGCAGCTCCCAGCTCTGAGAAGGCTGTGTATACTACAAAATGGAAACGCTCGACAACCCGCCTGGACAGTCTCACTTCAGCAGCAGAACGGCAGCTGGAAATATATGGAAATAAAACTGAGAGTCATTCCAAAAAACATACAAGAAATAGCAGTGCCTAAACCACTGTAGAGTCCTGCTATACAGATAAATGTGGCACACACTCTGATCGTAACTTTTGATTGACCCAACATATCTGACAGGAAAAAAAAGGGAAATATATGGAAATAAAACTGAGAGTCATTCCAAAAAACATACAAGAAATAGCAGTGCCTAAACCACTGTAGAGTCCTGCTATACAGATAAATGTGGCACACACTCTGATCGTAACTTTTGATTGACCCAACATATCTGACAGGAAAAAAAAGATGATAGGCAGCTTCCTCCCAGAAATCATACTGCTATTTTTATAAAGGAAACAACAAATCACATTTAAAACAAAGTTTTAAAACGTCTCTTGCTTTCACTTTGATTTTAATTTTCTCACAAATTGCTCCCTGAGGAACACTTTATCACTTATTTTCCTTTTGAGAAAATGGTAAAAGATCTTGTCATATTTGTACTGAAAAAAAGTATTCATTTTATTGAAAAGCACAAACAGCTTTTTGGCATTTGGGTAAGAGAACTTCAGTCAAATGTTTCAATACACAATCTGGGCTAAAACTTCTCTTTAAACTAGTTTCAAGTGAAAGAGAAAATAGAAAGGAACTTGCACTGTGCAGTATTCTGCTACTGAGAGTGGTGTGATTTGCCCTTTAAGCTAATTACTATACTGCTTCAAAGGAGGAAAAAAAAAAAAAAGAAACAAGATGCAGAGATGTAGCCTTGGCATTATGTCTCCAAGAAACTGGAGTCTCTCAGATGATTCAAAGCTGAAAAGACAGTAGCTTCTTTGACCTTTTGAAACTTCTAACTGCTATGCTTATTTCCACTGATTGAAATGACTAAGCAGCTGAGATGTACAACTCTAGGACTAAATATGATGTCATCAAGCTCAAACTGTTATTTATATTGATTAAGGCTTCTGAAAGTTCAGAAATATAAAGATCTTTTTGTAGAAGAAAACATTCTGGCTTTTTAAAGTGTAGTATATGACTGGAGAAGAAGCGACAGCAATACTCACACTGTATTTCATACTCTTTTAAAGCATTTTCCTGCCTACGTATATGAACTTCTTAAATAGCTGTGTACATTATTTTTCTCCAGCAGTCACAAAGAGAACCGCAAATAGCAATGGAGAAACTCAGAAGGATTCTGCATTTGGTCTAGGTTTGAATGAGCAGGAGAAATAAAAATCCCAAACTTGCCAGACATAGGTCTGGATTTTGGGACCAGCCTTGGCATCATGTTCCTCCTGACCCTCAGTGTTGAGTGGGATGATGTGTATGTAAGAGAAGGCATGCTGTCAGCCAGCCCCTTTATGAGAAGGCTCAAGGTTTAGTCAGCCGGTTGGTTGAGGAACAGGAAGAGAAGTTGTCGGGGACACACCACAAAAAATAGGGTTCAGATCACTAAGGTCTCAAGTACAAATCACCAGAAGTTCTCACAGAAGCATCTGTTGGGCTGAGAAAGGTGATCCTTTGCAGTAACTATAGGTTGATCTGTCATGGGTTTTGAAGGGCTTTTTGAGACCCTGCAGTCCACTTTGCTTATATCCTAATCAGTGACAAAGTCCTGCTTTACAGACTTAGGGACACATCATGAATCACCTTCCTCATATTGTAATTATTTACCCACAGCAACCTACAGAAACATCATAAGACATTTCATTAACATTATGAAATCATAGTCTAGGCTTGTGTGAGAAAGAGACAAAGAAAAATGTAAAACAAGAAATATGATTGACTGTGGTATCATACTACAAAACCCACGGCATTCTGGATGTTCTGATCTCTGAATCTCGATTGTACTACATGTACTTTTATATAAAGATAATTTGGTCATCTGTAATAGTTTCCATGCAAGTCTACTCTTAAGGCATTCACTCCTTGAGAAGAATTAAGAGGGCACGATTAGCCACACGGCTATTTTAGTTAGACCAAATAGTTTGTTGTTTGTGCAAAAAGAAGGAAAAAGATTTTAAAAAACCACCATACTATCTTAGCTCATAATACTCTTCTCATCCTTCATCAAACAAGCAGAACTACATAGATGTCCCACCCAGCCTCACCCATGTCAGAAATCCACATCCTATAGGGATCACTGCCAATCTTTGCTTCTGTGCCGAGAGCACGAGTAACCATGTATTTTCCACAAAAATCTGGACTGAGATCACCTCCTCATTTCACATAGGAGTCATTTACTACTAGATTATTTGGGCGGAGTTTACTAAATGAAGATACCTCCAAACAAGCAACACCAGAGTGAAATGTTCAATATCAGGTGAGGTAACTTCTTCCTTACGGAGGCAGGATTCTGGTGATGCAATCAGCACTTTCATGGGAGTTTCATGAATACACTTACTCCAGCCCGGTAACTCATTGTGTGGAAGCTGCTTGTGTAAGTACCATGAGTGCACGATACAAAGTAGGGCTATCGAACTTCCTTAGGATTTAGGCAGCAATGAAAATATTCAACTTGTGCCTTCAACACTCCATTACATACCAGTCTACTTCCACTTTCAAGACATCAAAATAGAGCTAATGCCTCCACCTGTGAGCTATCAAGAAATTGGCACTTTTTTAGGACATGAAGATGAAAAAGCACCGAATGGAGGTCTGTGTGCTGTCATCCTTGCTGAGACACTGGCTCTCAGCCACGGGAATCCACCTACTCAACAAACTTCCAAAGTTGAGAAATTCAGAGCATGTTCACTGTTATCAAACCCTAGATGCCTTCTGCTGGCAATGACCCTGCTTAAACCGGCAGGGCAACATCTGTGATCTCTTTACTTTGGTGCATCTTTCCCCTGAATAAAGCAATAGCAGCTCAGAAACTCCACAGAAAGCCAAGCTTGTTGGAAACCAAAGAAATAATAATAAAAAAAAAATATCCATTAGGTAAAACCAAACAACTTTCATTTTGAAGAACCATTTCTTCTTCAGAAGACTTCATGATTTTCATCACACACCTTGACCATCGTTTCCAGCTTTTAAATGGAAATTAAAGTCCTCCTTACCGTTTAACTTGTCAGACAGTGCAGATTCTGAATGTCACTTCTGTTCTAGCTTGTACTTCCCTGTGACTGTGTAACACCTTGACACAAACACCAGCCGCCACTGGTAGAAAATGGTGGAAAATAGAGCGTATCCAGTGACTCAGTGAAGGTCCCAACCCACAACTGGAATCTCTTCATTTACTTGAAAGGAAATTCAGTGGGCCCCAACTTACTACTTGTAAGTTACAGCAAACTATTCCTGAGTTCTCATTAATCATGGTATAAGGCTGTTTACTGGTTGTCACTTCAAAATGATGGGCTTAAATGATATCTCTTATTGACTTTTTTGAAGAACGATGAAAGGAGGAGGCAGAAACACGAAATGAAATGCACCGAACAAGTGGAAACAGCCCCTTTAAATATTTTTAGCTGGTGTTACTAGTGAAAGCTCGTGGGTGGAGTGACAGTGCTGGCAGATACAGTTTTCAGAAGAGATTTATATAAAGTTGCTCTAGGGCAGTGAGCATGAGTATTACCTTTCAAAAACAAATCAACCCCTCCACCCACAAAAACCCCAAATCTCAACCCTTGGGTGAAAACTATATAAAGCTCAAAATGAGAAGCCACTTGAGCAATGGATTTATCCATGATTCCTTGGATTACTGGTAAGTAATTTGGCTGAATGTTTCTGTTCTAGGGCATTAGTTTTGCATTTTTCTTTGCAAAGTGCTGCAGTAACAAATAGCAGAGACCGAATTACCATAAAAGCAGGTCAATTATTTCAATGGAAATTGTTCAGAAGGAAAGAAACGATGCACAGATTCTCTTAAACTACACTTGATGATGATGACAGAAAAGTAATGGCTGATAGAAGGCAGTGTGTACTGTTGGGTGACAGCTTTGCTGCTGACAAACTACAGTGAACATTTGTATAATGCACTCCAAGACTGGCACTTAGAGCTGATGGTAGGGGCAGATTCTCAAGCGATGCAACCCTTCCTGTTCCAGAGCTACACTAGTGTATGCCAGCTGAGGTATTCAGGATCTAGTCCTGAATGTATCTATTATTTACATTGCATAAAATAAGGCAAAATAAATGTTTTATGTTACACATACAGCCAGAAAAGATTTAAAGGCAGACACGAATGACTTTATGCAAATAACTTCCAGGGAATCACAGTCCTCATAGCCTGAGAATCTGTGCAATGTATTTACTGAGTTCACAAATAAAAAAGACCCCTCCTTATCAGCACCACAAATGGTAGGTATTTAAACTCAACCATGAAGTCCTTTATGGCTTATCAACAGTAATGAAGGTGCTGCCCAGTGTTACTGCGATGGAATTCTATCACTTTCAGTGGAAAAGCACACCTGTATCTGGAAGGTACAGCTAAGAATAATACACTGACACATGTAGCCCTTACAATGGAACCCATTTAACAGCACCACTGAGAAAGCATGAAGCAGAATGGAATCTGGTTCCTTCCACTGCGCACAACATAAACATACATATAAAATATACAATTTTATTATTGTTAGAAGGATTTTATTATTATTCCTTCTGTATAATATTTTTTCCTTTATAGATCTCATGTGGCATTACAAAGAGATTGTCTTTATCCTAGGCTGTGTGGTGATGATACAAATGACTTTGCCCAATAAGCCAACAGCAGAGCTGTGAACTGAGCTCTGCTGAGTTACAGTCCATTATTCTATCCACTGGATTCCTAATAAAATATTACTTTTTTGTTTATTTGTATGCAAAGTGAATATAACCAGGGAGAACATTTGCTAAGGATGAAGACACTGCTTTTTCTCATCTCTTTCTAGGGCACACCTATGCTCCATAGTCTTCAGTTTGCAAGCACCAAGCAAGCAGACACCACAAGCAGATACAGGGACTATCTGCTGTAAGAGAGGTGGCAAAAGACCTGAGGGGACATTAGGTAATTCCTTATCATACAAATGCTTATTAGAGAATTTATTCTACAACTTGCTGAAAAATCCAAAATCACTGTACAGAAGAAATGCTGGAAACCGTGACAGGTTTATTTTGCAGGTTTTCCACCTGTGGTGGAAAAAAGAAACTTCCAGAAGCATGCAAAATCCAAAAACCCTGAAGGAAGGCTTTGGGAATTAAACATCCTTGCAAAGCAGGAAAAACAGTCAGCCAATAACGGCAGTAATTGGTTTGGGTTGCTGCAAAGAACGCGACACAGGTATGTGAGTGCACCTGGCGACACCCACGCTGCCGTACCAAGCTGGGGAGGAGGAAGGCGACGGTGGCCGAGTTCCTTCCAAGGTCCAGGCTGTGCCAGCTCACGAGGAGATGGCCAGCAGGCAGCAAGCTCTGGATCAGCAACAGCCCAGGTGTGTTTGCATCACGTGCATAGCCAGGAGCCAGAACAAACACATCAGCCGAACTTTTCCCACAACCCACTCACGCCAAGAAGCTCACGGGGATATATGCTGGCACAGCTGTTGCCTTGGAGGGGCCATGATGTTCTTCCATACGGGGGGATGGACTCCGTGGGTCAGTGGGCCAAGACATGTTCACTAAAGAGGAAGGGAAGGAAGTGCTGACAGCTTGATATTCCTCTGCCTACATCTGTGCTAGCCCCAAAATGGTAGACAGTCGGCTCTCACTATAAAAGAGTTTATGACAACAGAAAATTGGCAAACAACAGCAGATTCCTGTCCTCATCAGTCCCTTTACCCAATGGCGTAAGGCTGGCAGGGGAGCCCAACTTCTGCCTTCAGCTAACAAAGAATTTCCTGAGGGAATTAACTGAGCAATTCACAAGACAAGATTTCTTACCAAGCTGGGGAAGGAAGCATAGAAGGAAGGAGGAATCACAAAATTTAAGCAATGGTGCTGGAAAACAGTGTGGTTCCTTGTAGAGAGCTGGCAGAGCTTTGCACATTTCAGCTTTGAACAGCATCTGACAATGACAAAGCAAAAATGACAAAAAACAAATTATTATCGTCACGGCTGCAGTTTAGGTAGGCAACTAAAACTTTGCCTATTTCATGCTTAACTGCATTTTCATGAGCCTGTTGGCTTGGCAAAACAGTCTGGAAATCTTACAAGAACAGACTTTGTTAAAATATTCCAGTCTGTCTGGTTCCAGCTCTGGATGGGAACAAACACAAAATGAGGAAACTCGAGTGCAGCTTTCAGAACTTTTAAGAAGCTCTGTTTTATATTTCATTCTAGAAAGGAACAAAAGGCAGCAGACAGTCTCTGCTATTCATCCTCATGACATGACTAGGCCAGTCAAGAAGCAGAAGAAAGTGTGTAACTCCTCCCCCACCTTGCCTTCTGACGGCTTTAAGTAAGTAAGAAGATGATGAACGAATGAGAAAAAGACACAACCCATATAGGGGAGGATGCAAGAGGTATAGATCTCACAAACACAGTGCTATCTGTAAAGCTGTTCTACCAGTAAGCACGAATGCTCAACCTTGTGCCTGAGCAATAAAACAAAGAGTTTAGGACCTGGAGAAGAGACTTACAGGGCAACCAGAGTAATAAATACACCTTCAAGCTCATCTCAGTTAAAAATAAAAAAAAAAAACTAATGGAGAATAGATGTTAAGCCTCAAACATCTATGGAAGTTCAGAAGAATCAAGGTAAAAAAAATTACATTTATGTTAATAGTAACAGTGTACCCTACCCTGGAGAAAAAGAAATACGTATATACATAGGTAGTTCTCCTGCTTAAGCTAAGAGAGTCCCCTGTACCTGATGTGTGGAACGGTCTCTACCTTGACACAGAAAACATCCCCAAGGACATTTGCTCTTTCTGGAGGAAAAAAGTAATCTTCCTCCTGACCAAATACATATCTAATTCTGAGAGCCACTAAACACTCAAACACCATCTGTGAGCTGTGCATTCATCTGTAACACACCAATTTAGCTGGCAGGCCATTGGGAAACAAGACTCTGAAGTTGCCAAGTTAAAATGGCAATCCAGTACCCGCCGAAACGCTACCAAGCAAACAGGTGAGGTTTCCAGTGAATGTCGTAGCAGAGAGCAATGAAGCTTCAAAATAAGAAACAGCCTTGTGGTGTGGAAAGAAAAAGAAAAAAAGAAAAAAAAAAAAGGCACAGCTTTGATCTTTTCCATCCTGGACTTAATTAGCAGCAGCATCGCGCTAGGTCTGTCCAGCTGGAGTCAGCCACCTTCCTTCAGTGAGAACTGACAGACTCACGGCTACCGTGGAGAGAGCAGGCAGGAGATGCATGGCACAGGATGGCCCTATGTTTCAGAAGGACCTTTTTCTGGCTGGCTACATAGCCATGAAACTTGAAACGCAGACAAGCCATGAGTCAACGTCCCTTGACTTCTTCAGTTGTACCTGCTTTTCACAGCAACAGGCTGAAACAGAAATTGAATTCCTTGCCGCAGTTAAACTGTATGCGTATGAAGGTGCTGGAATTAGGATGTCGACTGTTAAACCGAACACACCGTTCGCTTCCTGTGCAGATTTATAATACTCACGCACCATAGGAATAAATGCGTATAAAGATGAAAGAAAAAAGTGAATCCATGGCTGTAGCTTGCACATAAAAATGTTTCTAAAAGACCATTAGTGTCATTCCAGTCAGACCTGTAGAAGCTTCTGTACTGACCTGACAAAAATGACCTTTCCTTTTTCATAGCAAATTTTACAAGGAAGAACTAAGCAGGTAAAGCAGATGGAGTCTGGGGGAACAATGGGATGTGTATTTAGAGCAATTTTGACATTGGGAATTAATTTTTACTTGATATCAATTAGCTTTTTTTAGTTAATATTTTTTTGTGCACCAGTGTGTCCACACAGAAAAGTTTGACGCAGGAATAGCTATCCATGAAAAGAGTGAAGTACGATGCGACACAGATAACACCAATTAGAATGCAGTTAAAAATCAGTCCTTGCAGATTTAAACGTAGCCAGATAAGGCAATTCATGAAACTACAATGAAAATATAATATGCTGAAAAAGAAATCTCACAAACAGAAAATTACCTGACATATCTAGAGCATTTACAAGGCATACTTTGTCCTATATTTGTAGCTATAATGAACCATTTTGGAAGAACTCTTCCTCAAGGTTTTGATGCAAGAGAACAATCTCAGGTTTGAGCAGATGACTGATGTTACAACACTGCATTTTAAAAAATATTTTTGCTTTAATAAAACCTGTTTTCTGAAAGAAAACATATCTATGTTAGACCAGCTTAATTAAATCTTTAAGAGCCTTAGGAAGGAAAAAAAGGGAAGGGAACGGGAAAAATTTAGGTGCATATGCAGAATAGTCTAGGATTCTATTATATTTAAAATATCATTAAGCAGTTATCAAGCTGAGAAAACTTAGATACTGTACAGGTATCTTAAATTCAATTACATTATGAAAAAACACAGCTATAGGAAATGTTAAACTGAAATCTTTTTAAAAGATCTTTATAAACACCACTGAAATTATGGTGGAAATTATCCAGACAATTTAGTCAAACAAAATGCATCACATAATAACAGTATTAACTTTTTCTTTTCAGTTTAATGTCGCGTTATTATATTTAGCTGCCTATTTTAGAAAGTAATTTGTGTTGATGGCTCTGGAGAAAAACCAAGCATTAAAGAACTAATTTAATTCCTTCTGAGCTATGTTCGATTCAAAAATATTTCTTTTAGAATGTCCCAGTACTGCAGAATCTGACTAGAAATCCACCTTGAACTATGTGCACTTTGACTAACTCTCTCCCCAAGGCAAAATGATCCTGCATTCAGCAGGGTTTTATCCCGGTCTTCTAAAGGACTTACACAGAATGTACCTGATATAACTGGACCAGAATGTCAACCATGATAGAAATTATGATCAAGACATGGAGGATACATAATGAGAACCTTATCTATTTTACAGTGGACTGCTATTGGTAGGGGAGTACCTTTAGGGGGTTGTTTACAGAAATCAGGTCTCCCGCCTTTACAAAAAAAAAAAACACAGAGAGAGAAAGAGAGAGAAAGAAAGAAAACTGTGTAATTTCTTGTGCACTGCTTTCCTTCTCGCTTGTTATACTATATGACACAATGGATACTAGCTGTGTTTAAGGTGTTCAAGTAGTGTTACAACAGGCTGCCTGGCTGCCTTTGGAATGACATTTCACAAATTTTCTTTCAATGTGAAGATATGGCTTTATTCCTCTGGTTCCACAGTATAAAACAGAAATTAAAAAATTGCCACAGCTTGTTTCTCAAAAATCAATGCGTGATTGCTAGCTAGCTAGCTAGGAGTTTGAGGGATATCCCCTTATCAGAGACAATCTCGAGATAACATACTTTCCTCTATTGCCCATAGCTGCATGTAAGACACGGCAAGACAAATGCAGGCTTCCTTTTCTGTTGGTGTCATCTATTGATCCAGTGAAATGCTCTTCATCTGAAATTTCCTTCCCAAAGGGGACACTTGCTATGAGAAGAAAACCTTTCTGCCTGATGCTAAGAAATCCTGAAACTTCCTGCTAATTACCGCACAGCATCATGGTAATACATAGCTCCAACAGTGTAAAAAAATAAAGTCAAATGAGACAGGGGCCATCCTTTTCCTAGCAGACATGTTGCTTTGCGATACTGAAAGTGTAATGTAATAAACTCGTTTTGTGTTTTCTGTGTGCTCTAGATAAAAACGTGCTCTGGGTCTGTGTTTTTCTTTGGGGGCATTTCCTCTCAGACACATTCAAAACTGCTATTCCAGGTGTGATTCAATGACCTCCGGTATGGGCCAAAACACAAAACGGCATCACCGTGAGAAACACCAGTATCAGAGAATAATGAGAAGCAGAGGTAAAGGATTTGGGGGTACAAAAAGAAGAGACAGACTATAAACAAGTCCATGCAAAAAACCACATTCGTTTGTGCATCTACACTGCCTGTGTCATTTCACCTGTCTGTGTAGTGTGCTGCCCTAAGACATCCTCACAGAAAGCTTTGTCTACCAAGAGAGCAGAAAGCGAGGATGCAGAAAAGACACATTCCTTTAAAAATAAAAATTGACTTGTAAAATACATAGCTAATGAACATCCATACGAATCTTTGCAGTTTCAAAGAGCTTTTGGTATGGCTCCTAGGTAATTGTAATTTCATTAGATTGAAAAAGAACAGAAAGAAACATTTATTAAAAACATCAAATATTTCAATGGCAGTAGAATACTTTGGACTTGGCACCTCTAACCAAAAGAAATTTTACTAAAGAGTAAAGAAGGGGCACATACTTCTTAAAGATGGCAATAAACATGTTCCTTCAGTTCAAGTATAAAGTATTACACTATTTACCCACAACTTCTAAAAAGTGACTGTCTTAAAGAGACTCAGTTGTGAGATTTCACCCATACAATAAGGATTGCCAGGAACAGGGGAACTGACTTTGTATTAGGTCGTACCTCAGCATTTCTCTCTGCAGCAGCAATAACTGAGGTGTTTCCCCTCAGTCTACCCCTCTTTTTAAAATTGGCCAGCAGGTTCAGAAGTAGTGACAGGCAGCCTTACTACATACACCTCGTCTTCCTAAAAAAAATGGCTAAGAAATAAACCCCGATGTTCAGGAGCCATTAGAGTAGAGCTTCCAGAGCAGAATAATGCATTTGGGCAGAACAAAAGCCTTGTTATTTTGCTGCCTCTGATAAACAATACTTGGCAGGTATTGAAGTTACCATGCAAATAACTTCTCCGTTTGTTTGTTGTTGGGTTTTGGTTTTTTTTTTTTCCCTGTGTATATTTGTCTTCCAGTATATTTATAAACAATACAGTTTGTTGAAATTTTTTTTGTAGAATCTCTCAGGAAATATTTTTTGACTGTCTTTTCATAAAGATACGATTCTGCTTTTTCTTGGAAGCTTTAGATTTTTCATCAAAGAACTCCAAATACCTGAAAGACACAACTGCAGTTTTTCAAAGAGCCAGGTTCACCCAGACAATAAAGGTAAGAAACACTTAAATAACCTTCAAGAGGCACCACAGATGTGGATCTGAATTTAAGCTTTAGTGTTCCCTTATTCTGCTGAAAGGCTGGATTATTGGAGGGGGAGGGGAGTGTCAGTTTGCCAGTCAGCCTTAACACTTATTAATTTTCTACCTTTTTATCTACAATAAAGACATGCACACAATCCTAGAGGACAAAACCCCATTATCTTAGACCCATAGGGTTTCACACTACTGAATTCAGACAAGATGGCACTGACTTGCAGTAGACTGTGCTCCTTGGACTTGATGCAACTGATAACTCATTCAGACAGAAGCACCCTCAAAGTAGTCATACCATCAAGTAGTCATACCTTCCCCCCACCCCAGACAAACTGTCCCTTATCAAAACTCAGAGTGATGGGCTAACAGCACTACTGAGCCTGGTGCTCCTTTCCCTTCCTGGTGCAGTAGGATCCTTACCACTCCTTCCTTCCTTCCTATCCAGAGCTTTGTGTTTAATTGCAAAGCCTAATAATCAGATGTGCTTACACAGCATTAATTCAGTTTAGTTAAGTAGCCTGCTCACCTTCCCATGGGTTCCCATAAGTTGGATAGAAGCGTATGGATGCAAAAACCTCAAGAAGGCAGGCGGGGTAGTCAGGGTGAGATTTCCAAAGATACTGAAGGAATTCAGCTGCTGAAACACAACTAGAAAGAGCACTGTGGTTACAGGATACAGACTACTTTGAAAACCTCTGCCTCAGTTCAGACAATAATGCTTTCTCAGGCTCTTGGTATTTTATAGCCTCTTTTTCTTGCTTAATATGTAGCTTTAGTAATCTTTGTTTCCTTAAGGATCAGCCTAAAACTTACTTGATCCACAATGCGTCAGAATTTACACTTATGTTAAAAGTTTAATTTTCACATGTCCTAGTTTCTTGTTGGTGATATTTCAGTTGTGTAACCTTAAAATTGTGTTAACACACTATGTTGGTTTTTATTTTGCTTCTGTTTTAACCTGAAGGCAAATTGGTTCACAGGTCCTATTTAATGGTATTCTTTCAGCTTAAAGACTTCAAATCATTACAAAAAAGAAAGAGAGAAGGTTTTGGTGGTTTAGGTGGTTTGTTTTGGGCTTTTTTTGTCTCTTATGAAATAGTTTTTGCTTGCTGGGCTCAAGGTTCGAAGGTAAAATTTACAAAGACAATGCCTTCTGTCAGTGAACCTTCTGCTGCATTTTAGAAGTGCTCAGCAAATTCCAGCAGCAGATTTCTAGACACAAAGGACAAATACAACCACTCCATGATTTAGATTGGCTTTCTGTTTGTGGGTCATGAGACTCACTGCTGAGCGTGTCAGAAGTTGGCTGTGGCATTTAATGAAGGTCATCAGCAACTTCACAGTTCCAATAGCAAAAGAAAGAGTGCTCTGTCTTTGGGGTCTAGGATTTTTTTCCCCCCCCTTCTTTCTTTTGGGCCTTTGACTGGACTCTGAGGCTGGACTTAATGGGTAAACTCAGTTACTGCAAGAAAATCAAATCAAAAGTATGGAACAAAATGGTGCTTTGAAAAATGTTGAATTGCACAGGTTTCTTTTTTCAGAGACATCATTTAACATTCAAAATAAGTATTAAATTTCCCCTCAATTCAAAAATTAAGAGTCATTCATGAAATTAGGAACAATAATCATACTATATTATACCCTGTCTCATGTACGTCTCGGGAGGGCTGTGACTTGTCATAGCATGAAGGAACCTGGAAAAATGATTGCTTGCTGCTTCAAACAGAAGATGCATAGCTAAGATGCTCATTAATGATGCAAAGGAAAATTAATTGACATGTCTAATAGTTCTTTTAATATAGCCTCTAAGCCTTGATGTGTCAATTCTCAAATTACCCCTGACGTTCTTTCTTTCTCTCAGTGATCTTGTATTGCTTTGCTAGGAGAGAGAAATAACATTTCTTTCCTTAGCGTCTCTCAGTGTCCTTTCTGGGCAAGGGCGTTACACCTCCAGAAGAAGGAGATGCGTTAGCCCAGCTGCCTCAGCCTCTCTCCAGGTCAGGTCTCACCTCCCAGACTGAACTACTCCAGCTTTGTGACTGCTCTGTGTTAATGATGCATCTTTCCTCAGGCATATGGTGGCAAAAAACAGGAGCTTAAAAAACCCTAAATATGTCATCCTTCCTGCAGGTGTGCACTGCTCCTGAGCTCTCCTTTGACAGAGGTCAGAGTTTCTTTCAGCGCGTTAGGATCATCTCTGCCTCTGCTTTCCCAGCAGTGGTCTCTCCTCTGGAAGAGACTCCTCTCTTCCACCCTGCAACAGTCTTTACTACTTTCTCCAACATAGCCAGTGAAAAAGTTTTCCTCTTAGCACTCCTGTTCTTTTCACATTATTATCAACCAATCCAGGCTGGAAAAAAGCTGTTTCCAAACATTTACATGTTAGTCAACTCTTTGCCTGCTAGCAAATCCTTTGATCAAGACAGTTATGCTGTGTATATATGTTTATCTAAGCTTATTTAATGGATCTTTATAATTGACCCTAATATTTCATCAGTTGGTATTTCTGTCCTGCACAAAGTAGAGAAGGCAGGTAGGTCACGTACTGCATCTGCAGTTTGTAGTCTGGCACAAAAGTCCATGGGATTCGCAACATTAAACAGTGTTTGAGAACTTCACACTGGCAGATTCTTTAAGCCATAATTCCATAAACTGTAAAAAATCCTGCTTACAATGTGATTTGTTTGGGGCTGTTTTTTCATGTCTAGATTAAGCGGTGTGATTTGGAAATTAGACCATAACAGATCATAGTAATAAATCTAATACAGAGCCATACTGGAAAATATAGAGCTTTGTGCAGAATGAAAACCACTGCATAACAATGTGTCAGATCTCTATGATTCTGTAAAAAAAAAAAAAAAAAATTTATTCATTTTATATTCAATAATCTCAGCCATTCTGCTTAGGGTATTCATATCTCTGGGCTTTCCCGTAAGAAACAGATCCACATGTGCTGCAGAGCATAAACATGCAGAGACCAATAGTCAAGGAAGTACTATGGAAGTATTGTCCATAGAGCTGCATGTGTGCAGCCAGTCCAAGGCATCCAGACAACACCAGATTTCTTGCACATTTGAAGGCTATTAGTCCACACACAATAGATCTAACACGTCTCAAGCACAGAGAAGTCCCTTCTCATGTGCTGTAGAGCAAGTCTGTACAACCCAGTGGATGCATCTGGATTTGCCACATGGGCTGTCAAAGGTCCAGACCTCTTGAACAAATGTTGAAAGTCCTCAGCTTCCACGCAGGGCCAAAAGGGAGAATCTGGGAAAAGCCAGGTTCTATGAAGTTGGGTGAGAAATGAACATAAAATTCAGTAACATTCCTCTGTGAATGTCTTTCAAATACCTTGATACTTTTTGAACGCTCCAAGCAATCAAAACTAAAAATTCAATGAATACCGTAGCTGTCACTGGCCTGAACTCCATTGGTTTTGACAGAAAGTGAAAGAAGAAAACATGGAAAATATAAGAGAATGGGCAGACAATTGGCAGAGACAGAGTTTGTAAGCAAGAATGAAGGCATGTAAAAACCATCCATGGGAAGCTGAATGAGCATGAAGGCCTGCATCTATAACATTTTTCCATGATACACATCATAATAAGAATACAATAAGAATTCTGAAGCACAGGCAACAAGAATATTCTTCAAGATAAAGTAAACCAGTAGCAGGTTGCGGAACTGTCCTTACTATCCATTTGTTCTTCTTCCATGATGAATCTAATTTTGTGTTCCTGAGATGTGGGAGTTACACAAGGTAATTACCAATGCAGGCAAAGAGAACCTTCCTTATTAATTTCAGGCTACATGGGACCTCACTTTAATACATGAAGGTCTCTTAGAAGTTTTTAATTGCAGAATAAAGATGGATGAGAAGTAGTTTTCCCTTCATTGAAAATTTTCAAAAAATTCTGATCCCAAATTGGGATGAAAATGCTGAAAACAAAAATGTTCATGTACTAGTATTTTGGTTAATGAAAGGACCTGTTCTAATAACTTAAAGTGCTTTGAAATTATTTTGGCCTTTTCAATAGAAAATGAACCTTTCTGCATATATTTAAACAAGTGAAGCAAAAGAAATTTCAAAACAAATTTTCTTTTCAAAATATCAAGATGGAATATTTCAAGAGTCTCCAAACTTTGTTCCTGTTATCCTTTCCTGAATTGGAAGAAGCATTAACACCAGAACACCAGCTCTATCCTACAAATTTTTTTTAAATCTTTGTTTTCCAGTGAAAAGGGTTTTGTCAAAAAAACCAAGCAAAAACCCCAAAAACCCAAAACCCAACCCCCTCAACCACCACAGTAATACCACACATCCTTGATTCTGATGTGGTCATATGCTTCCTACATTTCAGTGGGTAGCTTGAGACAGACTGTTAAATACTGGTGTGTCACCCGTTCCAGCACTGCTCTGGCAAGCCCTGTGGCAGACCGTGAAGAGTACTAAGATTACACTCATAGTGAAGAGGAGGAGTGCAAATTGAAAATACGTCTTCGTTATGTGATCTAAACGATCTGGGGACTGTCCTTATGCTGAGAGACTGTGCTCTGACTTGGCTGGAGGACTGCCAGGGGCTGCGGGGGAGGACTGGGGAATGCTTGGCAAGTCACGGGGAAGAAGGAGAAGGGGAGAACTCTGCACTGAGCGAGCCAGTCCCCAGGATGCCACCGGAAGGCAAAACCAAGTTTTTGCCACACCAATCAACCAGCAAGAAGGTGATTGTGGATCTGTTTAACCAGTTGATGTTAAAGTACTGAAAACCCTGGATGGTTGTCTGCACTGGACTTCAGAAATGTTTTTTCCCACAAATCTTCTTTTCCTCCTTAGTAACAAATAAACTAGGACACAATTGCAGACAAGGGCTTGGTGCAGAATCCTGAACAATAAACTAGTTAGATTTTATTATGAGCAGAGCTGGATGACACAATGTTGGAAACATATGCAGCCAGCCTACGAGGCTAGGCTTGGTTACAAAAGCATCCGCCAGTCTATTTAAATTCAGAATGCCAAAGTGAGGAATGTTTGCTGTGAGCTACAGTCACTTGGGCACTCGCACTGTAAATACAAACAAACACACAATCACACATACATTGCTTTTCACACTTTGTTTCTCTAAACAGCACATACTTCCTCTTGTAAAAAGTGCAACTAAGCTGCAGCGTTCCAGCAGACATAACTGCCCTGCTGAAACCACCAGGCTTGCAAGCTAATTCACACCGGTGAAGTATCTGATCTGCTCTAATTTTGCTTATTTTCTTAATATGCACATGATGCTTTTTTTTCTACCGCTATATCTGGAGATTTAAAATTAATAGTAAGCTATCTTTCTAGTGCTGTGTAAGTATGAAAGCAATAAATTGCTTTTATTTATCAGAATTACCAGAGTTCAATTCTGATAAGTTAGTAGTAGTGGGGCATTGTGTGCAAGCTTATCCCTGAATAAAAGCAATCCCTGCTGGGTGAAAACACACCCTCTGTAGTCTTTGCTTGGAGATTTCTAATGAACACAAGGGGCGAAGGCATGCTCTGAGTCCAAGAACTCTTACACTATCCAGACCAGCAGACTCATACCCAGCAGGAAAGAAGGCAACACTCAGTAAACCTGGTTCATGTGGAGGCTGCAACTTTATTAAATGTAAACCACATTATGGGCTTATTTAAATTAATGGGCACAGTGGGTGCTCAACACCTCTGAAAGAGTCTGCACTAGGGCTAGCCATAAAATTTTCCATTGAGACTGTTGTGTGAAGGGGAACTGAGACTTCTGACTAGCAGCAGTTGCCAGAAAACTGCCATTCTGTGGGAATTTCTTCTTGATAAAATGTTCAGGTTTTGGTGCTGAAAAAAATAAAACTGTTTTGTTTCAGCAGTCCCTCTCATCAGAATTTGTAACCAGCTCTTCATTTGCACAGCCCACATGCTGTGTGAGACGCTCTTGCCAGATCACCTCACTTGGGTGTACCCAAATCAAACATCCCAACGTGTAACGCAAAGTCTGAGAGACCACGCTGCTGTGCGGGGGAGACGCATGCAGCCCGCCCAGGGAGCCTTGGCTTTAGAGGAAAACAGGGAGATTAGACACAGTGCCACAGCCAAACTACCGAGCAAAAGCTTTCAGCTGTAAACCCCAACCTCATGGTCCTCAGATGCACACCCTGCTCATCTTCTCACTGAGTGAGACCCAGGTGCCATCCCCCCTTCACCTTCACCCCACATACCCAGGTTTCCATCAAAGAAACCCAAGAGGACAGGCAGGCTAGGACACCACTCCATGACCTACCTCTGCCAAGAGGACCAGAAGACAGGGATCACAGAGGATACCTA
The DNA here is from genome assembly GCF_000687185.1 of Egretta garzetta. NCBI lineage: Eukaryota > Metazoa > Chordata > Aves > Pelecaniformes > Ardeidae > Egretta > Egretta garzetta. The sequence continues at coordinate 2,963,917 of NW_009259976.1, forward strand.
TGCCACGGTAGGCATGCAAGCAAGCGACAACCTTTCTGAACTGAGATGCTTAATTCTTCTGGACTGGATCATAGAATCATAGAATGTTTTGGGTTGGAAGGGACCCCTAGAGGTCATCTAGTCCAACTCCCCTGCAGTGAGCAGGGACACTGCTAACTAGATCAGGTTGCTCAGTTGCGTCAGTTGGATGTTTCAGCTATGTTAAAAAAACACTGTTTTCTGGAGCAGGGGTGGAAATCCTTTCCCTGAATTTCATTAACAGATTAGGGCTGTTAACTTAAGAAGGGTTAAGGGAAAGTAGAGGGGGGTGTTTGAACAGCAACTCACCATGGTTATGAACAGCGAAAACCTCTACAAAATACTCAGCTGAAAACCAAAGATGATTCTTTTCTCGTCAAAAGACAGGAGCACCATACTGTCTTCCAGGAAATAGAAATATCTTAACTGAGTGAATGACAATTAACCTGCATTATTGTCATACTTAAAATGTCAGTGTTCAATAACTGCTTTCTGCTCGTAATAAATTTTAGACTTTTAAACATCAAAATCAATAAAGCTACATGGAGAGAATGTTTGTTATTGAAATAAAAATTCTCCCAAATATAGGCCAGTAGCATCATTTTTAAAAATAACAGAAATACTGCTGAAGTAATTTTAATAGCAAATAAGTAAATAGGAGAAGATCACACAACTGTGGCAATTAAGAAATTAAGAATGACATAGATTAGTACACTGAACTGTACCAAATGCAAATATATTTATATACAAATAAATAGATCTACACTTATACTTTCACATTTTGTATAACCCCTAATCTTGTGGGTGTAAAAGAAAAAAACATATTGAGTATGGCCTGAAATAACTTAAAAACATAGTCTTTTGAGTTAAAGTATTTTATATTCCTATTTCCAGCCATTTATAACGACAAGATAATGATTCACAGAATCACTGATGAACAGCAACTGTGTCCTTTTTATTTGCTTCCTAACACTCCTCGAAAGCTTTATAGTAAACAATTTAGAAGATAATGAAAGGTAAAACTTCCATCTGAAAAGGTTTGATTCAACAAAATTATTGGGACAATCACTTAGGTTAAGTGTTTAGCCCAGAGGGCAGTATAAAATTTCATCAAAATTCAAACCATGCATAAATGATCTCAACCTGCAGTGTCTATTTATACCACACAACATGTTAGTCACATTTTTCACTGCAGATTGAAAGTAATGATGAAGTAACAGATAAGGATGAAAGACTGAATACGTGCTATGCCACCCATGTATAATTCAGTTACTGGCAAGCGTGGGTTAGAAAGTATCCTGCAACAGCACGTGTTTTTCAACTGCCTGAGAAAACCCGTGAACCACTAACAAGGAAAAGGGGACAGCAATGAAACCAGAAATACACAGATCAAGTAAAAAAGAGAGAGTTAATAAATCAGTGGGTCTGAAGCAAGGATTCAAAGACAATGAGAAATGCAAATATGAATCAAAAGAATATTAGGCTTTGACATATTTTTACCGGTTTGCTGTTTCTTAAAAAAAAAACAGTGGCTTTTTTAAATCCAGAGAAAAACACAGCACCAGTGAAAAAGGCATCATTTTTCTAATGCCAAAATGTTCAAATTTTGGTGAATACCATATAAAGAAAACTTCAGTGCAGACTCTCCATTTAAAGTGTAGAATACTGTCCTCAGCCTCTAGGCAGAAATAATCACAGTGGAAAAAAGTTTACGCTCCCTCTTTTTCCAGTTGAAATTTTTGCTCTAATTATTTTGGAGGGAAGCTTTGAGCAATGAATTAAGAAAGAACACCTTTGATTTTTCATTTTAGTCCTAAACAAAGACAAAACCTTTAGCTGATGACAGCCACTGAAAAAAAATAATAAATAACACGATGTACAATAGTTATCAGCTGATTATGGACCACTCCACTGAGTGGATCAGCTGTTCTCATATGCCTGCTACAGTTTTTCCCTAAACTATTAGAATCAACCTCTTACATTGAAATGACAGCAGCGACACTGACTGTGAGCTGAAGTTCTGATGTTGCTAAATGGTAAATGCCAATGATTAATTGGCATTCCTCTTTTTATTATTCTGGAAGCATCCAAGATGCTGGACGACCTAACAACATTGTCAGTTCATACTTAAGGGAGATCATAATGTAGCATTGGAACTGCATGGTGAGAATTAAACATAAATGTTAAGTTGAAAGCCATGTATGGGGCTGTGTTTTCATCTGACATCATGCTAGTCTCAGCAGCCTCAGCTTATCATCATTCTAAGCAGAGGAAGATGTTAGTGATTTGTAACTGCCTTTTTGCAGAGGATGGGATTAGAATGACTTCTTCACAGATATCATGGAGGAGTTCTCCCCAGGTAAAAAGGAGAGGTTAAAGCTGCACATAGAAGTAGTAGCAAGGGGAGCTGAGAGCTGGTATCTTTGGATGTAGAGTAACATCACCACAAGACATGCTGTTGAAAAGTAGAGGGATGGCTAAGTGGTAGAGAACCTTACAAATGACTGGGAAAGATTATAGTATGACAGATGCCTCCAATGATAGCTAATTTAAATACCATTAGGTGCATTATATATCACATGTAGACAGTCTACAGTATGACGGAAAGTATTACAGGAGGGCAGCATGAAAGTTTACACTTCAGTCAGAGTGAACTTTCGTCACTGCACTGGAAATGGCACTTTAACTACTCACCTCAGCTGAGGATCTGCCCCTTTGTCTTCCTACTGCATTTGCTGTCTTTAGTAAAATATTCAGAGCAGACGCTAAAGCTGGTGGAACCTAAGCAAGTTTTTGCTGACTCATTGCCCCGAAAGAGAAATTAGAATGAAGTTAATCAATGTTCAAGCATTATACAGCGTTTTTAGTTTATTTTGCTGTTCTAAGCTTCCCATTTTTTTCAAAAAGAGTGATATTAAATAAACTCCTTTTCCCAATTAGAATTTTTACATCTTTATATTTAGTGCAATGCTGCCATTCTTCCAATGAAGTCCAAGAAAATAGCAGAATGAAGCCTGGAGTACGTTATTTTGAGCTGATTTCCCTGTAATGTTAGTAAACAGTTTGATGCACGATGTCACTAGTAGCGCTATTCTCTCTTGTCTTCCCCCATTTAATGAAAATCTGTGAAATAAATGCTACAAGGCAGTACTGCTGGCATGACAAATTCCAAGCCAATAAGTCTTGCAGTTGCCAAGATGTAAGCTCTGAAACTTGGCATTTGGCATTCAGAACTAGATAACCTTACTATAGTAACTACATTCACTGTATCTACAAGAGGGATGAATAAATCAACAATAATTGAACTACTAAAAGTGTCTAATTTCCAGCACAGTGCTCCAAGCAACAACTGAAATTAAAAAACTGTTAAAACACAGCTACATACCCATACAATCTTGTCATGAATGCACTGAAGCAAAGGTTAACAAAAAAGAATGAATATGCATTCTTTGCTAAAAGTAGCGTTCCTTGATCTACAGTAGTGATGAACTGTATAAATGTCAGGTCCCATCTAAGTCCCACGGAGCTTCGCGTTCCCAGTGGCAAGAATTTTTTATTGTTTCTGTAACATTACTCAAAGTAGGGAGAAGGCTACTTCTGGTGCATGTGGAATGCAGCCCCTGTTCTGAAGCCTGGCAGTGTTTCCAAAGTTAGCAGTGATCATAAACCCTTGAAATATGGCTGGTACCTCCAGGGTCTGATCCAAAGCCCAGTGAAGGCAAATGGGAAGATTCCACATGGCTGCGGTTTTGTGCGGGCCAGGCCTAAAATATTACTTCTCTTGTCACTTGATTCCATAATTGAGAATTTCTTACATTGCTCAAGTCAGATTTCACTGAATTTCCCATATCTTTCCTCCCACTGTTAATTTTTATTTAAAAAGTACAGGACTGGAAATCTTTAGGAAAAGAACTAGCACAGTAGGGTAAATGGACTCAGTGCTTTAAAGAAACAGGATAGTCTAATAAACAGAACTTTTAATGTAAGTCATTTCCACACTAATACACAGGAGACAACCTACCGTGGAGACACCAGCCCGCTGTACACTGCTTTGAAAACTCTCTCCCAGAATTAATTCAGGCTGATTATTAGCATAGCATGGGTGCGTTCACCTGGGGAACCAACTAAAAATAATAGCCAATTTACCAATGAACTAGAGTAGGATTTTTAATCTCCTGTGAGGCTGCAGAGCGGCGGCAGTACACTACAGAGTCACATCTCCAACTGCAGCACAGCTGGTGTTGCTTTTGGGTATATGCAATCACAAGGAATTGCTGGAAGCCACTGAGATGCTGGATGGAGCCAATCCTTGGGCCACCATTTGGAGGGTCCTGCTATGATCTTAACATCTGGGCTGGTTGTTTATTAGGGACTAATTAAAAATATCAAGGAAGCACGTTTCCATCTAAAGCCACTACAAGATCATTTGTTTCCAGGACTAGCTATTGACCTTCTTTTGGGACCTCAGATCTGGAAATTCAGTATTTATTTGGTTTTGGCCTTGAGGAAAAAATGTAGGCATATGGTTGCTAAATCTTTCATTTATCACATTTTTCCTGAAAGCTGAGGAACAAGAGAGACACTACCACAGTGGAGATGCTGGTTCTTAGATCTATCTCCAGGAAAACTGGGGACTATTTTCAAATAGTTCCTGTACTTACGTATATAACACATGTACAGACAGGGAAGTATTTCTCCACATGCACTATGTGGGATAGAAAATGCTTTGTCACTTGGTGAACTGGACTGAATATGCATCTTTCACCCTTTGCCATTTTGTAGGTCAAACTCTAGATATGATGTACGTATGTTAAAGCCAGAGAGGGAAAGTCAGAGACTCAGAGACAAGAGAATCTTTTCTTTCCTCAAAATTCCTGCCACGTCTAAGGCTAAATTGAATACTTGTGGCATGAACATACATCCGAATGTCTTTTAGAAGCTGAGGATCATGATGCAATGTTTTGAAATGGAAACGATTCCAACTTTGAAATTCTATAACTTACCAAACAACCAAAGATGCTAGAAGGCCCCTGTACTACATTTAACTGAAAAGCAAGGCAAATACAAACAGACAGTTACCCTGCATAAAATGATACACATGATGGTTAAGGGTGGCCTTGTTTCCTCTATATAAAGCAAGCTTCAAAGGGAACAGTAATTTTTGGATTAATGGGCAAACAATGCAGAACAAATTACATCAGTAGTTAGTTAAAAGCTCTGTAAAATAGCTTGTCCTCTGTTTCTGAGTAATGGGACTGATCAAGGAAAGGGATTTTTTTTTTTCCATCCCCAGCTCTCTTCCCCTGCGATTGTTTAGACCAGAGGATTAACAGCCAGAGAGGGCATCCCTGCTCATTGTGATAAAGACGCAGCATCCAGCCCAGCTGCAAGAATGGCCGAACCAGGAGTGTCATCACTGTGCACCCCATGAAACAAACTGTCTGGCACATTTTCTATCGTTGTCTCTCAGCGGAGACCTTAAACAAAAACAGGAATAGATTCAGGTACTGGCCCGGAAAGCTTACAAGGACAAAGTACACCAGAGCACCACCTAGGCTGTTCAAAACTAAGCTCAAGACAGTGATTCACACTTTCATAACATTCAGGCATGACTACTGCAAATTCCCAGTTTGCTGGACTTCATCTTAAATCAAAAGGCAGACAGGTTGTAGCTTATTCAGAATTTCGTAACCAGACTCCCAAACCTAGCAGGTTGGGTTGGATTTTTGGACCCAAGGTCAGGCAAATGGCAGATCCCCTCTTGTCCTTTGCTATTCAACTTTCTCACCTCCACCCTGTCCCAGTGTGATATTGCCAGGGAGGCAGTTACTGCATTCCACCTAAAGCAAGGACAAAATACGTGGCGTGAAATACCGGTCCCACTAGGTGATTGAGGAGGAGGATTTTGACAGTCATCCACACCTTTATCATCACCTCTGAGATAAGAAAAAAGAGAGTCACCAGTTACAAGGCCCATATTTTCCCAAACTTTCCTGCTTCTGCTCTTTTCAGCCTACCATCACAACTCTTGTTCCCACCCTTTGCAAAATGTCTCCGTTTATACTGTAAACCTGTAAGAGCAGAGACCCTCCTAACTTATCTGGCTGTTTTGTCACACATCACTGTATATTTAATAATAATTATGCCTCTGCAGAGGTATTTTATTCTGATAGATTCAGAACTATCCCACCAGGATCTTCAGCTACTTATTCATTTTGCTACAGGCTACAACAGAAAGAGTTAGAGAATTTACTGAAATAACAAAGTCATTTTACATACATATGGTCTATGCTTCTGTGCCACAGCAGTGACAGATAAAAAGCAGCAATCTATCATATTTTTCTCGCCACACTGTACTCAATAGGATCCAAAGTGTGGTACCCATTTTGCTACTAATGCACATGTATAACTCCCACTTATTTACTGTAGTGCCCCGAAGATGTGACAGTTAGCTATGTAATGCACTTATTATTTTTATTCATTCTATTCATTAGAGATGACTGTGTATGGCACACTTATAGCTTTGCTTTTCTCCACTAGTCATCAGTAATGTCATCTTTTCTAGCTCATGAAAACAAAATGTGTATTAAATGACAAACAATCACCACCATCTCTCTCGACCCCATGCTTCACAGCCAGCTTGCCAAGTCTTCTACCTTCCTATGAGTCTGAATAAACTAAAAAGCA